>NC_090187.1:36024164-36169164 GCF_024679245.1 Pseudorasbora parva | reverse complement strand
ATACTCCAAACTCAGTGGGTTCCACCATGAGCAATGCCCCGAAGCCTTTCAGGTTGTAATGGAGCCAGTTTTGCACCGTCGCAGCAAAGATAAACTCTGATGCCTCTTATTATCAGCATTCACCGCATCTAAAACAAAAAGAAGTTAGTAAATATTTGGAAATGTGATTAATTATACATTACAAATATCACCTACTACAAAAAGATGAAACTTGAAATTTTTATCAAAATCTTGATATCCCAGTTAAAACGGTAACATTAAATTCAGGACTATTTAATGCATTTTAAAATAGACTTATACATTTTAAAATGAAACAAGTAAATGAATGACCAAATAGCTAAATTAAGGACATTTAAGAGGAGCTGTATAGGCTACATGGTGGTTTGGAAGAGATTTTTTTTCCATTTACAACACGAACTGGAGGCACAACTGTTTACTAAATTTCTGTAGTTTGATATAGCTGCCTACAGAACTTAAAGATCTCACTCTTTTCTTTTTTTTCTTGCTGCATTAAAGATTAAACTGTAATGATGTAATTGTGATCTGCTCTCCTGATGATATCGTACAGCTGAAGCTGAACTGATTGTATTTCCTCACCGCGCTAACAGGTCAATCAGTTCTAGTTCTGCTTCAGCTGTGAGAAACTCTCACGAGTGGCGAACACAATCACTGACAAGCCAGAAATTCATCTAACCTTCCGATCGCCTTTTGTTTATACACTGGACGAATATAGGATGATTCAAAATGATTCATCTGTGTGTGCAACGAGTAAGATACGTTTGTGGATCCGCGCCGCGCATTCATTGACTTGTGAGTCGATCCTATATGGTCTCAAAATCCAAATGAATCAAATAGGATCGACTCACAAGTCAATGAATGCATGTGCAGCACCGTTTCCACAGATGCACATTTTACTCGCACAGATGAATTATCTTAATACTAAAATCATCTCATAAAATAGATGAACACCTCACAACAAACGACGCACGACAAAAAAAAAAGTTGCACGAGTCAGAATTCGGACGCAATTCAGTGTATATGCCAATCTTAAGAAAAAAATGAATACAAATATGATATGGTTTGGTGAAAAACAAACTGAAACTCAATGTATTAAGATTATCCTGGCGTTGGTTGTGTAACTTACGAGGGCGCTCATGTGACTATTATTAACATTGCAGTTTACTCTAACGCGCTGAGAAGAAGCACACAAGTTGTAAAACATAAAGATGAATAAAAACACTAAATTAAAATTGAGATGAATTTTATAATTATATTTTTGTTGGCCACTTACCTCTAAAAAAATATGGTCGTTGTCCTGTCTCTTTTTCGCGATTGAAGTCTGTTCAGCTGCGCTTGATTTGATCTGATTGGTGGATGTCTTGAAGGTGCATTACCGCCACCTGCTGGATTGGACTGTGGCTCATTCATGGGCTCATTCGATAGGGACACATATTCTAAATTCTTTATTAACCCTGTATTCTTTAGATAAATAATTAAATGCATGTACATTCTACATGACTTAAATAATAATAATAGGCTACATTTTTATTTATTTAAAACTGATAGACTAAATTTATGGTAGAAGTTCTTTTTTTTTTTATTTTTTTTTTACATTTTTTATTATAATAACATGAAACACAGAATGACATTACATGCCAGTAAGCAGGAAAATAATATACCTTTTAAAAAGATTAATAGTTTTTACAGCTTTCTTATTGGAAGAGTCAGAAATCAAACACGCATACAATTTTAACTCTTCCAGAAAAATTTAAAGAAAGGCTTACAATTACAAAATTTACATTTATGTATTCTTTGTGAATCCACATACTCGTTGGTGTACTCATCGTATCCTTTGAGGATAATAAATGTTCTCACATTTACACAAATGTAGCCAATTGATTTGGACTTGCCTTAACATGTTGAATAATGTGACAGATAGATTGACCGTAAGCCTCACCGGTGGAGAATTAAGATGACCAAACATCAGCATTGATTCAATGTTTGTCTTTTCAACACTGAAAAGCATGGAATTATCAACATTGATCCAATATTATTTAGCAGTGAATTTTCAACATTGGTCCAGTATGGTGTTAGCATTGAATTTTCAACATTGATCCAATATTACTTAGCATTGAAATTTCAACCTCAACCAAAATGATGATTCTGATGGAATTTCAACGTTGAATCAATGTCACCATGCTATCTGGGTACCGTTCCTGCTCCTGCAACATGACATCATGACTTTGCATAAACATACAAGCCACTTTCTAAAGCCAAGTGGTGTGTTATCTGTGCGAATTTTGAGCTATCAACGTGTATGTCTATGCCATGTGATTCCGCGCAAATGTCTATGCCGAAATGAACCATCATCTCAGCGTGTTTATCTACGCTGCGTGATTCCGTGTGAATGTCTACACCGAAAATAACCATTATGTGTGTGTGTGTCCACAATATAAATGGATTTATTAACATACTAAATTATGTTTTTTTTTTGAAAATGTAAAAATGCAAAATGTTTCTTGTGATGGATAGGTTTAGGGGCATACAAATTGGCGTGTCATGCATACGCCATTTCATGAGATCAGTCTGGCTCCTGGGTTGTTGCCCTTCTACGTCCATATTCAGCTCTCCTCATGCAACGGCCTGTCTCCCAATATCTCATTCATGCTCTTGAAACTGGGAGACACTAAACCTTCTGACGGCACGAATGGATGGAGAAGCAGGACTGCCTGTGCAACCTAATTGGGTTGAAGGTACCGGTACTGTCTCGTGCTATAGACAAGGACCCTAATTTAACACAAAACTAAAGACAAATCAGTCAGGAAGAATAAGAAGAGAACAATTGTCTTTGGCCACCACCAGTAAAATCATTTCCTTTTTGTGGGTTGTCTTGCTGTTGCCTCTGCAGTGCACCTGTTGTCACTTTTATTTGCATCAAAGCAGGTGAAACTGACTCATAATCATTTATTCTTCCTAACTGGACAGATCAATATAACTGTTGAACTGACTTGGTGTTATACTGTGATGATTAATTGTTCCCTTAATTTTTTTTAAAAATGTTTTTGCAGTGTAATTGTCAACCTGGTATTAAAGGCAGTGAAATGATGACATCCTGCCTTGTAAACTATGACAAACCTTTCCAGACTTACTCTTGTGTAGCTGCAACAAGCAGACACAATTCTGAAAATTATCTTTGTGAATTACAGCAGGGGATTTATGATTAGTCCTCAGAAAAGGACAAAAAGCAAGATTTCTCTCTATTTATTAACATTTATTTTTGCATTGTTTTGTAGCATATAATTTGTGTTAGAACAGTTTTCATATTAAAGATTGTACTGACATTAAGTATATTTGTTTACATGCATATTATAAAACTGCACATGTATGAATAAAGTTGTAGAAGAAACATTTTGAATATTCTGATTTACTTTATTGTAACTGACGTAACTGTTTTCTTATGAACACGTAGCCTTTCAAGTAAGTAAACAGCTCAGTGCTTATCTTTAGGTTTAGCTATATTTCATAACATAGTGTATGATTTACTTTAGTAATCATCTACAATTTTTTAAAGTAGATTATGACATTTCTATGCGTATTATTTTCTACTAAAAGGTAAATGGAGGTTCTCCCATCTAAAACACTGACTCCTTTTTATGGGCAGTTATCTCCCAAGCCTTTGCTATTTGGCTACAAGGCAGTGATAAACTGGCAGTTGAATTTGCATAGTTTAGTAGTAAAGAAATAAGAAGAGAGCAGTTCTACATTTGCCAAATGAAACAAATGGTATCCATCTTATATTTCAGATATAGATTTGTGAAGGGAGTGCAGACGAAGCTTGTTTAATAAGAACTGAATGAGCAAGTGATCAAACAGGTTTGCTCTTGTGTTTGCGGATCACCTGTCAGGTGATCACTGTCACCTGCGTATGAATATGGATCCACTCGGCAGTAGTTGATTCGTAAAACGGAACTAATGGAGGAAAATTAAAGCATGAAAAGGTAGGCTTTGGTTCTTTATTAGTGCTTACCTGTTTAAAATGTAATACACTGAAACCTTCAATGATCCACCTCTATCCTTCCCTGGAGAGTATCTCAAAATAGACATTAATTTATGTAGTATATATACTTTTTAATATATAAAACACTGTATGAAGAGTATTTTATAAAGCATAAATCTGATTCTTGAATACATGTATGTTAATATGTATGTATAACAACTGATATCTATAAACTCAGCATTAGTAACTTATGTCCTTCATTTTCAGAGCTGTACATGGCAGAACGACATGATTTTCTTTACCATTTTGAGTCTGTCCTTTGGAGAAATTCAACTGCTATTCTCAGAGAAAGTGGAGTTTAGCATTTTGGGCATATCTGCTGTCCTTTTTCTTATAGCCCTCTGTCTTTTGATATGGCAGATTTACCACTACTGTACGCAGTTTCCTGTTTCACAAAGAGCTGGTAAGTTTTTCATGCTAATGTTGACATTTATATTTGACCTAATATTGCAAAAGATTAGTAGTTTATTACTATTTACAGTTGCAGTTTTGAATAAGAATTCAACACATGTAGCCTAGATGCACAGTATTGTATAAGATGTATATGATTCATTATATTTACACAACAATCCAAAATTTTGGGGTCAGACAAATATCTTTTTTTTGTTTCTGAAATAATTATTATGGTTCTGCATAATTAAATAAACAAATTTATTAAAAGTGTCAGTACAGTACAGATATTTTAATGTTTATTTGTCAAATAAATTATTTGAACTTCTATTCAAAGAATCATGAAAAGTGATTACAGTTTTCACAAAATTAGTGATATTAAGAAATTATTCTTGAGCACCAAATCAGCCTATTTGAATGATTTCTGAAGGATCATGTGACACTTTAGAGTAATTCAGCTTTTCCATCAGGAATAAAATGCTACTTAAAAAAGTAAGTAACTTGGTTGCCTTAAAATTTTGATTTTATTGAAATGAAAAATTTGAGTTGATACAAAGAAGGAAATTTGTTTAATAAATAGAAACTCAAAGTATTATTGTATCTGAATAAATCATCATCTATTTGGCATGTTTCACTGCGTCATCACAAATAAAACACACACAATTACCCAATATGCTTACAAAATCTTTTATTAATATTTTAATAAAGGTTGTCGAATCTCAAAAAAATTTCATTGTATTAACTCAAATTTTCATTTCAATGAACTCAAAATTTTAAGGCAACTAGGTAACTTTTTTTCTAAATAATTTTTACAGTGTATATATATATATATATATATATATATATATATATATATATATATATATATGCAGAATATCTACATCTATATGATTCCAGTGTATATTTTGTTAGCAGATGGCCAGTTGGCTAAAAGCAGAGGTTTTCAGTATGCTACACAAACACGAGACACTAAGGTAATATTCATTTACATAAACCATAATTGTCTTCATATCCTGGAATGGAACCACTTTGTGCTGTATTTGCTTCCATAGTTTCTGCTTACTCTGACTTAGATCAAACAAAATATTATGAAAAACACGTTTTGCATATGGTTTGCTTTGGTTGCCAAACAGTATGTCTGTATTTCTAAACATCCAATAAGAGAGTATGCTAAAAAAAAAAAAATAAGACCAGACACACTCTGTCCATCAGATGGAGGCTCAGTATGAGGAACTGAGCCACCGACTGTCCCCTGGCCCCTCTTGCACCAACCTGGGCAGTAGTTTAGACCTGGAAAGCATGGCTGATCTTGAAGAGGAGCAGATCCAGGGATCTCTGCGCTTTTCACTGTACTATGATCAGCTGCAGTCCAGACTGGTGGTGACGGTACTGGACGCCCAGGATCTGGCCGTGCGAGACTTCAGTCACAGTGTGGACCCTTTTGTTTGGGTGCGGTTGCTGTGGGCAGAGAGAGAAGATGAGGAGCAGGTTTCACTGCACTGTGTGCTGCACGATTGGCAGACGCGTCTAGTGAAGAAGAGCTGCAGTCCTGTGTTTGGAGATCAGTTCTCTTGTGCTCTGGCTGAGGAGGAAGTATCAAGAGTCACTGTTAGATTTGAGGTATGTTATCAGACTTTACAACTTATTTAGCACAGACGTGCCCATGGCGCAATCATTCATTTTTAGATCATTTCTTTTAGGTTAGGGACTTTGATAAATACTCAAGACATGGAATTCTTGGAGAGACTCGTGTTTCACTAAACAGGCTGAAGATATCATATCCCCTGGAGTTAAGACAGGATCTGCAAGTACCTAAGAAAGTAAGTGTAATCCCAGCACAACATATTCGTAATTATGAGATGAGTAACAACCGGTACATTTTCTGTGTAGGACATGGTTGGTGAGGCACTGCTTTCTCTGAAATATTTGCCTACATCTCAGAGGCTGGAGGTGGGAGTGTTGAAGATTCGCACAGTCTGTCATCCCAATAAAACTGAGAGAGGTGAGGAATAATCAATAGGCCCCGTCCACACGAAGCCAGCGCTTTCCCAATCCGATCTTTTTTTCCCCTCGTTTCAAGAAATATCTGCGTCCAGGTCCACACGAGATTACGAAAACTGACTAAAAACGATGTAGTTTGCATGCCAGGCCAGTGTGTGGCGCTGTTATTCTGCCCAAGAAATACACTAAAAACGGAGAAGAAGAGTTGTGGCTAGCAGGGGTATAGCCAAGGGGGTAATCTAGCGCTCGGAAAGCGTTTCACCCCTAGGGGCTGCCATTGCTAACCAAGCCATCACCTGCTGTTAGCATCCCATTGACTCCCATTCATTTTTGAGTCACTTTGACAGTGAATAACTTTACATCTGAGACGTTTAAAGACTCCATTTGTCCATTGTTTATTTCTAAAGAAACACGACAATGCATAAAAGGCTCCGTTACCTTGTAACTTACACTATCGCCCCGCAGAAGCTGTTTTTGTAAAAATAGGCTAACGATTGCGTCATAACCAACGCGACCCTGTCGCACAGTTGAGAAATTACCGTATAGACCTGAGGAGACGCTCGCAGGCAATCTTTTACTGTCTATGAGACAGTCGGGGGGACGTGGAGACATAAAGTCTGATAAAGTCAAGGGGGAAGAATGGGGAGAAGCCCATAGTGAGCCAAAAGCAACGGGAGAAAATATTTAAACAACGTGATTCAGCTTTCACTTTCCACATCTACTAGAAGACCTACAGCTGTCAGACAGGAGGCTCACGTCACATCTACGTCCTCAAGCTCAGTCTGAGCCTGCGCAGTTCGCTCAGCCATCAGGAAGTGAGTGCTCCTATACTGACATCACTTAACGCCGTAGAAGTCAATGGGATCGCTCGGTCCATTTCTTTTACTGTCTATGGGTATAGCAGTGGTCGGACTCGGAGGTGAGGCAAAATCTCACAATAAAATAAAAATAAATACATTTGCTACTTAACAGATGTGTTTTATTAACGTCTACACCTACCCCAACCCAAAACATACCCTTACAATAATGCAGATACGTTAATTAAATGACGTGATATTGATGTGCGCATGCCCAGTGCCCGTAATTGTATCCCTTAACTCTTCACCGTGCTGGACGTAGTGTGATGACATCACCATTTCAGAAAATAATGGTGACCTACAACCTCTGACCTATGTTGTTTACAACCTCTGACCTATGTTGTAAACTGATTCTGTAACACTTTATAGTAACATAAATAATGTTTTAATAATTTAAATACTTAAACTTATTTCAGTCAGCTGCCTAAACGGACAAACTTCTCTACAGAGTGCTCTCTCTCAGACAGCGTCATTTTTGTCTCCCATAGCTTCTCTATGCATTTCAAAAGGGATTGGTGAGCTTTGGGTGATTGCAATTCACACCCTCACCACTAGATGCCGCACACTTACCACTAGATTCACATTGCAACTTTAAAGGGACAGTTCACCCAAAAAGTAATTCTATCATCATTTACTCATTTGAAAGTTGTTCCAAACCTGTATAAAAAAATTTGTTCTGCTGAACACAAAAGGAAGATATTCTGAGGAAGAACCAGACAGATCTCAGGCCCCATTGATTACCATATAACAGGGGTGTCCAGTCCTGCTCCTGGAGGGCCACTGTCCTGCAGAGTTTAGCTCCAACCTCAATTAAACACACCTGAACCATCTTATCAAGGTCTTACTAGGCATATTAGAGACCTCCAGCAGGTGTGTTGAAGCAAGCAAGAGCTAAACTCTGCAGGACAGCGGCCCTCCAGGACATAGTTTGGACAGCCCTGCCATAATATAGTCAAAGTTGCACTACATCTGCTTATGTTCAATATTTACAACAGAACATACCTGTGCTTAATAAACGCTGTAAAGTGACTTTAAACTATTGTACGGTGTTTGTTTATTTTACTCACAGCTCTCTATGCCAGAATCAGCGTCACCTGCAACCAGTGCAAACTTCGACATCAGAGGACAACACAGAAGCAGCGCTGTGAGGTGACTGTGTTTAACGAAGTCCTGACATTTGTGTTGTCAGATCATCAGATAAAAGAGTGCTCCATTATTGTGTCAGTTTTCGAACCTCAACCTTTAAAGAAGTCCTCCAAGCGCTTGATGGGTAACATTCACCTCATAAAGGGAAATACCTCAGAGAATGAGCACTGGAAGCTGATGATGCAATCACTACGACAGCCAATCGCTATGTGGCATTTAATCTTCCTTTGACTATTGACGCACACACACGCTGACATTTCTTTTATTTTTTTTATTTTTTTTTATTTTTTTTTTTTATTGCATTTCAAATAAACAAAGTCAATGTACAGTCAGAACTGCAAAACATACAAATAGAAAAACCATACGCTGACATTTCCCAAGGTGGGAGGTCATACTTCCGACAGTTGTTCGTGTTTTCTGGTTGGAATGTGGAAACAACATGGACGTTGTCAGTAATTAAAAACACTTGCCTTCAGATTGCCTTTGAGTGTTTCTCCGTCTATGGATACTATTGGCCCTGTGGACTTGAATGACATTTTCAATTTTTTTTAAAAATTGACTTAATTGTCTTGACTAGGGCTAATTTCATAGCTGAGATTTAATTTCAGCTAGATATTTTCACGCTTTAAATGTAATTAGTAAGTAGTAATTTGTTTTAAAAAAAAAAAAATATATATATATATATATATATATATATATATATATATATATATATATATATATATATATATATATATATATATATATATATATATATATATATATATGGAAATGATGCACAATAAAATTGGTTTAAAAGTGATATTTACCCTGTATCACACAGGTGTGTGTGTGTGTGGGGGGGAGGGGGGTTGTGAAATATTAGGACGCAAATGTGTATTATCAATTGATAAAATACTGTTGCAAAAAAAAAAAAAAAAAAGTACAACCTCCTGACAGTTACAAATAAAATTTGTGCAAGTTAAAGGCAAGTATGATTAACAGGTGAGTATGTTGAACCAAAACATTTAAACAAGAGTCATTTCTAAACAATTAAATGTGTTATATAACCCAAATCCATCTCATATTTAATACTGACAACAATGGAACCAACTAGGGATAGAATTATTTGCACATAAGAGGACACTGGTACAAGAGGACTGCCAAAGCAATATTTTAAGTGTGACAATATAGCTAAATAAACTCAAAAAGGATGGACTTGTTTCAAAATCCTCGAAAAACAATAAGTCCTCGCTGTCCTATTTTATGAAGTTAATTTAAATCAGCTGTATTATTGTTTGTTTTTCGAAGGACAAGTTATCAACTGTTTCCACAAGATGGCTCTCTAACCCCATCAGACTAATGAAGCGTTTCTGTCCTCTGAATAAAGCATTGGAAATAGCTGCACCAAATTGGTTTATCTTCATACTAATGCCCCACCCACAATTCTAAAACTGTATCACTTCAGATGGATTATTGTTATTTGACAAATTATAATACAGACAAATTAGCACTTCAGGATAAATGTGAGTCAGTAAGCCAGCAATGCAACGTATGCCTTAAATGACCGTAAACTCTCATAAATGTATTTCCCCCTCATCTATCTTCACACTGAATGTGTCTGTAATGAAAGACTTCTCACAGATGGATTTCTGCTGCAAAAGTTGCACACGTCACCCATCATTTCCAGCCCACTGACTGAAGCGCTGGCTCGCTGCTAAAACTTGCAAAGCCAGACACATGCATCTTGAGGAGGCTGCATCATTAGTGGGATGCTAGGATAACAACGTTTGGAAGGAGAACAGACCCTCGCTGCCATTTAAACAGATGAGCATCTCAATGGCACTTTATTTCGTTTTGGCTTGCATCCAGTCTGTTTGTTTGAAGTCAGAGCCACTGGACCAGTTCAGTCTTCTTGTAGAGAGTAAATGGTGAATTATGGAACATATCACGGTTTTGACTCATAATAATAGCAAGCGGTGCTGAACAGATGTTATGGTACCTCCATTGCTCAAGGCCATTCCCAGGCATTACATCTCTCTCCTCAAGACTGTTTGGTAAACTATTCATCCCGCAGTCTGTTCATGAAAGTCACAATGGGATTTGGGGGAAAAGAGTGAGCATGAGAAATCTGGGGCCTTGGAAGGGAGGAATGCATTCATCCTTTCTCGTTTTTATGTGAAACCACAATATTACTTCTACAGTCCACCCAGCAGGGCTAAGAAATACCTATTGGACATTTCACCTTACCTAAACTTGTAATGTAATAGGCTATGGCTTCTTAAAATGCAGCTTTGCCATCACAGGAAAAAAATACATTTAAAAAATATATCAAAATACAAAACATTTTAAATATTAATAGTATTTTTAAAATTGTACTATTTATACTATATGTTTAATCAGTAGAAGTCATAAGAGACTTGGCCTACACTGTCTCCAATTGAAAATTTTCTAGTGACTGATCACATCTAAATTTTTCAGTTGGCCGAATTTAATTTCTGTTAATTAAATTGCATCAATTCACAGAATTTCAATTCGGGCCAACTGAAAAATTTAGATGTGATCAGTCACTAGAAATTTTTAACTGAAGACTAGTTTTTATTTTATTTTATTATTTTTTTTACAAAAAACAAAGACCTCAAACTAATGAATGGTACTGTTTTAAACACACACACACACACACACACATACACACACACACACAAACACTTTAAGCTCTAAAGAAAACCACCACAAACCCCTGTTCTACCACCCTAAATGGGGTATGACCATGTTGAGCAATATTACCTTTACAAGTAATGCTTTACAATATACGTGAGCCTACTCCTTAAAGGGGTACTTCAGCGCTGAAAGATGAATCTGTATTTAAACTGGGTCATTAATGTAGTAGAAATGTGAAATTATTTTTGAATTTGGTGCCTTCTAGACTGAGAAAATAATTTATTTTTGTGAAAGACTACAATTCCCAGAAAGCTTCGCTGCCTGTGAGGCCATTCCCAAAGCCACAGCTACTGGATCACTGTGACTGGGTTAGAGAAGACACTACAATTAAATACTGAACGTGTCTGTTCAATATAATGATCGAGTCGCCGCGTGAGTCTCACAACACTAACGCGGCAGGAGTCAGATTACATTTAACGTCATAAATGAGCTGATGAGCTCTCGTGATGAGAGCTGAGGTAATCGCGACCACACTTGCGGCATACGATACATTCACAACGCGTGTTCATTCTGGCGCGTTTTCAGTTCATGCCTTTGGAAGCTTAACTTTCATAGAAATTAATTTGAGAATATGAGTGCGATCTCCCATCCCCCATGGGCGGGTGTAAAACATGTGCCTCTGGCCAAAAATTCCAAAGATGATGCAAATATCGTCAATTTGCATCATGGGAGGAATTTCATTTGAATTTGATTGAATATACAATCATTTGAATATACTCCAGGGTTTCTACTGATACAAAGCCATATGCTAATCGCTGAAGTAACCCTTTAAAAAAGCAAGTCATTGCATATTATGTTACTTTTAGCTTCTCTGTGTGCAAAAAAAGGGAGGGGTGAGTGGTGAGTGATTGCAATTCACACAAAATTTACACACTGCACCTTTAAGTAAATCTGGCCCCAAAAGTTAAATGAATAAGACTCAGTCTGAAGGAAATGCCAATTACACCTGTACAGTAGAGGCCACAGCTCAAAGAAACCTTTTATCAGGCCACCTAGAATGGGACGTAGGAGAAGAAAATGTAACACTCTTACTCCAGCAATAACTGAAACACAAATGTGATGTTTATCTAGTAATTTTCGCATATTGGTCAGGTTGAATTGAATCATCGAAGATCATCAGCAAAGACATTGGTTAATAAAGTGAGATTAAATAGGCTTACAAAAAGTACATTTTTGCTATTTAACATTATTGCATATTGATCTCAACATGGGGACAGGAAAGGTGTCAGTCAATAAATGGGAAAACAAACAAACAACTTGTGTTACTAAAAAAGCATAGCAACATTTTAGCATAGCTTAGCATACATCATTGAATCAGATTAGACCATTAGCATCGCACTCAAAAAAATGACCAAAGACTTTCAATATTTTCCTATTTAAAACTTGATTCTTCTGTAGTTACATTGTGTACTAAGACTAAAGGTAAATGAAAAGTTTAGTTTTTTTTTTTTTTTACAAATAGCTACAAACTATTTTCTGAAACAAATTGTTCCCTGATAATTACGCAGGAATGAGAGAATAGTTCCTATCTATATCGGTCCAGAAATCTAAATTTTTAATTTTCCTTTGGTCAGACTCAGAATAGTCAAGTTTTAAATAGAAAAAATATTATCTTTAAAAAAATTAAGTTTGTTCTTTTTAGAGCGCGATGCTAGTGGTCTAATCCGATTCAATGATGTATGCTTAGCTATGCTATAAGTGCCACTGCCAGAGACAGAGATCGGCTGAATGGATTCAAAACCGGTAAAACTCAACTGTTTAACTCTAAGGAACTTGGAAAATCAGCATATTTTCAAAAAAGTGGAATGTTCCTTTAATCTAAGCCCTGTCTGTGAAACCAGGTCTATACTAAAAAGTAGTAGTACTGTGAGTGTGAACATTTACTCATGCTCGTGTCATTCAAAATACGTACGCATTTTTTTCTTCTGTCTAACCGAAAAAGTAATTGGGGAAGAATGTTGGAATGTTTCCATTTACTTTTGCTGACATTTTTACCCAAAATCAATGGGAACCAAAGCTGTCTGGCTACCAGCATTCTTCAAAAAAGAAAGAAATGCATACAGGTTTGGAACGACATGGGGGTGAGTATGTTTTATAGACTTTAGGAGTTGTTAACTGCGGACTGGTGGGCTTGTAATGGGGGTTGAAAGACTTATTCTTTTGACATAATATGACTGAACAACCTGAGCTGAGAAAACTTAACTGAGGTCACACAACTTAAAAAAAAAAATGTTTCCATGATAGCTGAATGTAATAAATGATCTAATTATTTATTAATTATATTTATGGTTCCTTGTGAGCTCAGAGGGGCTTGCCCAGATATGTATTTGTGTGAAGGATATTTTGAGGCTGTGCATAAATAAGGGTCTCGTGGCATGAGCGATGGTCTCACGTGATCTGTATAGTTGGCTCAAACAACAGTTACGCAACATTAATGAATCAGACCAGGGCATAATAGAGACCGCAGCACTGTTGAAAAGATAATTACTGTTGTTGATGTTGATGTTTTTTTTGTTGCATAATTTTTTGTTGATGCGTTTCTATGGGTTATGTTCTGGGCGTGTATTTTATTCTGTACTATTTGTACATTAAAAACATTGACGTCAATTTGTTTTGTATTGTATTGTGTACCCTACATTCTTGAATTATATTTGTACATTACATGACGTCTCCAAATACACTGAATATTGAAAAGTCAATTACAGTTTCTGCCCGTTACTTGAACACATTTGGCAAAACTTCGCTCATTGTGCTAAAACTCTACACACAAGTAAACATGACACAACACTAGGAAATACCCTTCACATCTGTGTCAGATTAAAACTCTACTATCAAAACCTAAACTCTGCTATCAAAACCTAAACTCTGCTATCAAAACCTAACATTCCTTTGTCAAAATGTAAAAATGATACACACTTGCATCATATGAATACACTTCCGATCAGGGGGAACACACTACTTTATATAAAACACTGTAGTTTTTAATGTTCACTGTTTTTATTCAGTTTATCAGTTAGCATTCTGTGAAATGCAACACTTACAGTTTCGGTTCTTTTTTCCAACAAAGGTTTTCACAACAACTAAAAAGGAAAGCTGAAAGGTTACAAATGACATACTCAATACTGTACATCACAATACTATACTTCACACTACAGTAAAATATCAATGGTACAGTGCTATGTACTATACTCTATGTTCCACAAAACTACCATATATTTGTTACAAAAGGAGCACTAGCCAACTTGCAATACAGTAATGTGATACAGTACAGTACTGTAAATACTGTAGATACAGTCTGGAATGGAAAGTTACTGTTTTCTAGTCTGAATGTGCTTATGATGAATGCAACTGTAAACCGGCTTAGATGTGGGTGGACTCTCTGCCCATCTTCCCTCATTGTCAGGCCATGACTTATAACATGAGCCATCAAAGTTGCTCTAATGTCATCTGAAATATTATTCTGTGTAAAGACTCTTTGACTGCATCTCTGTGGTTGCAATTACCCGATGTGTATTATGTGTATAAAGGAGTATGTGTGTTGCAGAATTGAAACTAGAGTGCTAAGCAGCGATTTTGTTTAAGGTGTGAGTACATGTATTTGAGGTATGGAAACAAAAGCTTCAAGTTTTGTTACTTTAGTCTAAGCATGGGTCTATAGCGTTCAAGCAACGGGCAAAAACTGTTGTTTGACATAAAAGTCTTTATTTAATTTAAAATATGTTTTTAAACTGTCTTTAATCACAGTGTTGCAAGCCAAATTGAAATACACTTATGTTAGAAAAAGTACAGTTTGAAGTGGACTATAATATGCCTATATTCAAAGAGTACTCTGTGTTGTTTACAAAAAATAAGCCAAAGGCCTTCCAGCATGCATTCCAAAATCTATTTATTCACAGATACAAATACACCTTTGGACAGCAACCGAATCCGGTCATGACCAACAACTGGAAAAGTCAGCTAAAGTTAGTTCACCCAAAATTGGAAATTCTGTCATCCTTTACTCACCCTCAAGTTGTTCCAAACTTGTATGAGTTTCTTTCTTCTGATAGTGTTTGTAGAAAGATTAATTGAAAATGCTGGTAACCGGACAGTTAATGGAGTAGTTTTAGTAGTTTTTTTCCCCATTCTATGGAAGTCTTCAATATCAATAAGTTTTCAATATCTCTTTTCTGTTCAGCAGAAGAAAGAAATCCATACAGGTTAGGGACAATTTGAGGGTGAGAATGATGACAGAAATTTCTTACTTTTGAATATGTTATTTTTGTTCAGACTGCAGGCAAACTCCTCTGTCACACAGAAAAATGCTGAAATTTTGGACGTTTACCATTTGAACACTGTATAAATCCCATTTCTGTCTCTAGTTTTGATGTTATCCTTGTGTGTAAGAGTGCAAAAGACAGTTTGAAATCAAATTTGAGCAGCCAGGCTCAGAGACATCTGTAAAAATACAATTGGAATCACATTTCAAACAACCTCCATATGTTGTTTGAATCAGATTGGGAAAAAAGTGTGTGTGTGTGTGTGTGTGTGTGTGTGTGTGTGTGTGTGTGTGTGTGTGTGTGTGTGTGTGTGTGTGTGTGTGTGTGTGTGTGTGTGTGTGTGTGTGGGCATGTTTTTGTGACATATGAGGACACAAATGTGTATAATGACATGGGTATGACATATGGAGAGGGTGAAATATGAGGACATTGGCCATATCCCCACTTTTCAAAATGCTTATAAATCATACAGGATTTTTTAGAACGTAAAAATGCAGAATGTTTCCTGTGATGAGTAGGTTTAGGGGTAGGGGAAGTGTAAGGGGATAGAAAATACGGTTTGTACAGTATATAAACCATTACGCCTATGGAATGTCCCTATATGTGAAAAAAACAAGCATGTGTGTTTGTGTGTGTGTGTGTGCGTGTGTGTGCGTGCTCCACACTTCCAAAAACCCATCTGGATGTGCAAAAAAACATATTGTTTTTTGTCAAAAAAAAGACAGTCTGAACATGGCATGGAGAAAAATTAAGAGTAAAGAGACATAAACTAATTATTGTAGCTGAATTTAACTGGACAGATTAAAGAGATCTCAGTTGATCTGAGGCATGCAGACACCAAGAAGCATTCTTTAAAGACCAACAGGCTTCACACCGCAGGGAATCCAAACAAAGCATGAACAGGAATTTTGCTTTTCATCCTGTCAGATTCCATTTACTGTCCCACACCATTACACAATCTCAAAACCTGTGAAATGGAAACGAAATTGTATAAACTCAATATAATTAGACATGTTAAACAAACTCAACTGAATATCTTGAAGTGAGCTACTAGCTATTCTTGGCCTCAGATAACACACACTGACCACCCACAGTCAGTTCACTGACACTGATGTATTGCACACAAACAGGAAAGTAGGCTACTTTCTCAGTCTGGCTAGCTCTAATCCGATTGGCCGATTTTATGTAACTTCTGGAAAAACTATAGTTTTATTTTTATCAGGCCACCTATAGAAAGTAAGTGTACAAACGAGTTTATGATATTTACCATTTGAAATAAATATTTTTGACATGCAATATAAAATAAACAGCTATGCAATGTAAAGGAAGCACAATGTTCGCCCAAATCCCATTCTTCACTACCAAAACTCAAAACATAACAATACTCTCTTTTAACCGTCAAAAAGCTGAACTTATTTTAAGGCGATACACTGCAGGCACATTTGACTGTTTTCAGACTAGTGCGAAGAAAACATCCAAAATACATTTTTAAGTGTATCTTTTATTGTAATTTATCTATTTGCATCTGTAGATTTAAATTTTTCTCCAAATTATTATTATTATTTTTAGACATTTCCACTTCTTCTCTTGCATACAAAAAACGTTATAATTTTATTCTTATCTATATTCTGAAGAATTCATAGCTAATTTTTCAGATTTTATTAAAAAAAAGAAATGTTTTGCTGTTTTTTCTGATTTATGGAGTGATAAATAGAGAGCTCCAAAATCGCCTCCGTAAAAACCTTTGACTCTAATATATACATATATACAGGTCCTTCTAAAAAAATTGCATATTGTGATAAAATTAATTATTTTTCATTATGTAATGATACAAATTAAACTTTCATATATTTTAGATTCATTGCACACCAACTGAAATATTTCAGGTCTTTTATTGTTTTAATACTGATGATTTTGGCATAAAGCTTATGAAAACCCAAAACTCAAAATTTAAATAAAAAAAAATTAGCATATCAAGAAAAGGTTCTCTAAACGAGCTATTAACCTAATCATCTACATCAACAAATTAACTCTAAACACCTGCAAAAGATTCCTGAGGCTATTAAAAACTCCCAGCCTGGTTCATTACTCAAAACCACAATCATGGGTAAGACTGCTGACCTGACTGCTGTCCAGAAGGCCATCATTGACACCCTCAAGCGAGAGTGTAAGACACAGAAAGAAATTTCTGAACGAATAGGCTGTTCCCAGAGTGCTGTATCAAGGCACCTCAGTGGGAAGTCTGTGGGAAGGAAAAAGTGTGGCAAAAAACACTGCACAACGAGAAGAGGTGACCGGACCCAGAGGAAGATTGTGGAGAAGGACCGATTCTAGAACTTGGGGGACTGAGTCTTGAGTAGAAACATCCAGAGCCACCGTGCACAGGCGTGTGCAGGAAATGGGCTACAGGTGCCACATTCCCCAGGTCAAGACACTTTTGGGCTACAGACAAGCAGCACTGGACTGTTGCTCAGTGGCCCAAAGTACTTTTTTCGGATGAAAGCAAATTTTGGATGTCATTCGGAAATCAAGGTGCCAGAGTCTGGAGGAAGACTGAGGAGAAGGAAATGCCAAAATGTCTGAAGTCCAGTGTCAAGTCCCCACAGTCAGTGATGGTCTGGGGTGCCATGTCAGCTGCTGGTGTTGGTCCACTGTGTTTTATCAAGGGCAGGGTCAATGCAGCTAGCTATCAGGAGATTTTGGAGCACTTCATGCTTCCATCTGCTGAAAAGCTTTATGGAGATGAAGATTTCGTTTTTCAGCACGACCTGGCACCTGCTCACAGTGCCAAAACCACTGGTCAATGGTTTACTGACCATGGTATTACTGTGCTCAATTGGCCTGCCAACTCTCCTGACCTGAACCCCATAGAGAATCTGTGGGATATTGTGAAGAGAAAGTTGAGAGACGCAAGACCCAACACTCTGGATGAGCTTAAGGCCGCTATCGAAGCATCCTGGGCCTCCATAACACCTCAGCAGCAAATAATGAACTTTATCACAATATGCTATTTTTTTTCCAAAAGTTATATATATATATATATATATATATATATATATATATATATATATATATATATATATATATATATATATATATATATATATATATATATATATATTAGACAGAGCAATTATTAATGTAATCAACCAACTGGGGAGTTATATTTTTTTAAAACACGCAATTTTATTTTAAACACTGCAATTATTATCGCGAGATGGTGAATACATAGCAAGACAATGCAAAATGTAATCATAGAGTTTAATTTTTCTCGTCTTCTCAGCTCTAAAAAAAGATAAAATACCATCTGTATTTGTAACTCTAAAGCATGATTAGAACTGGAAACCATGTTGCTCCAATGCAATTGAATTAAACTTGTGTTTTACAGAAGTTTACTCATATTAAACATTGCTGAATTAAGTCATGTTAACTAAGTAAAAGGACAAGCAGTGTTTGTCCATCTATCCTGAGCTCTCCTTTATCTTTACCCTGCTGAATTGCAGCCAGACCTTTCACTTTGGAATCTGTTAGAGAGACACAGATAAGAGCCAAAAAAACTCCCCCTTCCCACACATCAAATTAGAAAAAAGAAAATGTATGCACCCCAAGGACACCTCACTGGCACGACTCTAACTAATCCACTCTCATTACTTTATAACTGCAGCCACAGCTTCTGGTCACGATAAAGATTACGTGCTGACTGTTGTTTGTTCTTATTCACACACATCATATCCAGTATATCCACATAATTAATCTTTCTACAAACACTATTTTGTAGTCACAATAGTAAGAAGGTATCGTTTGTATTTGTATTCCGTAAAAACTATGCCAATACCTGTGGGAAAACACCCTTGTAAAAGACAAGTACACTTTACCATATCTTCACTCTCAGAAAAAAAATGTACAGTGCTGTCACTGGGGCGGTACCCTAAGGTACAAAAGTGAAAAGGTACATCTTTGTATCTTATGCATCTGGACACACACACACACACAAGATATCAACACACAATCATATGCTTATTAGGAGAGAGAGAGAGAGAGAGAGAGAGAGAGAGAGAGAGAGAGAGAGAGAGAGAGAGAGAGAGAGAGAGAGAGAGAGAGAGAGAGAGAGAGAGAGAGAGAGAGAGAGTGTGTGTGTCTCCAGACAAGTAAGGTATAAAGATGCACCTTTTCACTTTTTTAACCCCTAAATGGTACATATTATTAGTACCTTAAGGTATATATCAGTATTTTAAGAGTCCGTATTAGTACCTTAAAAGTAAATATTTGTACATTTTTGGTTTTGTACCTTAGTGATCAGCCCAGTGACAGCAATACACATTTTTTCTGACAGTAATTAAATGTTTTAGTTTAAAAATATAGGTCTTAAGTCTCAAATTAAGGCTAAGTGCAATTAGCTGAACATTAGAGTGCTTTTTAAAAAACACTTAAACGGACTAAAGTACATTGTTATATATTATGTATTTTCATAATTACTTCTATTGCATTGAAAAATGGCTAAAGTTCCAAATAGTGTCTATGGTATGTCATGAATTTTAATATATTTGTAATTACACATTTGTATAATGCAGTGTTACACGTCGCTGTAGATTTGGCAGTACAGTAGTCCTGTAAAAACCTACATACCACATTTCTACATTACAGTAAAATAGCATTTAAATATACCTTTAAATATATCAAATAAGAGTACAGTCAAAATTATGCAAGTACTTGTGCTCTAATATGTTGGTCACTGCATCAAAATAAGTGCATTTCATTACAGCAATTATTAAAACAAAATGATTTCATCAAAAGTAAAACTTTAAATTTAACATTATTAAATGAACTTTTTAGTACTTAAGTGTAATCAACATAAAAAGTGTACTCTCTTTAAATCCACTTAAGTGACGAAACACATTTTGTAATATTATATTATTACAACATTGCCTTGGAAATAAGACATTTCCAACCCTTCACACAGTGCCCTTTCTATTATTGGCAACCAGTTCTTTGGCGTGCGAACATTGGCATGTCTACCAGTCAAACGGGTTAAAAGTCATGCCTTAAATTCCATTCTTTCTATTCATTCACAACTTTGATGCTTGAAAGAACTGTCCTTACACGTAGCCTAGCTGCATTACTCATTATTAAAGGGATGGTTCACCCTGAAATTAAAATAAAGCCATCTTTTCCTCACCATGCTGTTGCTCAGATGCCCTATGTCCTATATCTTTTTTCTATTAATTGTGTGATTTATGGGTTTGGAATGTCTACAGGCACTCCTATTAAATTTAATTTCACTAGTTCACACTTACATCAAATTAAATAGAGTAAAGATTATGCGTATTTGACCTGCTGTCCGGGGGAGGGCTCCGGCCTCGGAATTTGAGGAGTTTTTGAGGAGATGGGGTGGTGGAGGGATGCTAAAATGAAAATGGTCAATGAAAGAAGGTAAATCTCCTGTAGATATACACCCCTCTTATCGTTGATTAGCTTGATGTGCTCCACTTGTGTTTAGTTAGGTTTAATTATCTGCACGTGCTCCTCCCGAAATTTTGTTAATAAAAACTTCACTAAATTCTGTTCCTGTAGTTTCATCTTTTGTGTGGGTTTACAGAGCAACCTATATATATATTTATCACCGGTATCAATGAACTGGCAATCTGAAAGTCTGCTGAGATTCACCTAGAAAAGCGTTGACATGATTACAGCTCTACAGTAACTTTTAATACATGGCCTTAAAAACCTCTGAAAGCACGTTTTCTAATTAAAAACTGAGATCTCAGTGTAAATGTATGTATCAAGCAATGTTTGGTTTTCCATATTTTTGTCATCCATTAGGCTAGGCTAAAGACCCCCTGTAGTGAAAATAACGTTTTTAATGTTGTAGGCTATTTGTCTATGTGGACTTTTTAATATGTTTTAACTTCCTGTATGCCGTATGAGGACATTATATTTTAGTGAATTTGTCTGTCAACACGCCACAAGGTTTTGAAGTTTTACCAGTAGAATGACGTAAATTAGGCATATTTTCTCCTTAAAACTGCAGTGAACCAAAGACAGACTCATAAAGGTTTGTTTCCTACCGTCACAAACATGTAACCAATCCCGTCCACTCAGGGGCGTGGGACTGGGGGGATAAAGGGTACTGAGTAACCAGGGCCCGAGGTAGGGGGGGGGCCTTAGAAGTCAGTTTTCTATACATACACATACATGGTACGGGGGCCCAGCAAGATGGTTTGTACCCAGGGCCCAAAATTTGGTGCTACGCCCCTGCGTCCACTTGTAGGGCGCGGCTTTTCTCCAAAGCTTTTTAGAAGGCAGCTGTCCAACTCGGTCGAATGGCTGTGCCCCATATTCTTAAATAATGCACTATTTGAGGGGACAGTCGTGGTGTTCTAAACCAGTGGTCGTTATCGAGTGAAGTCATTGATCCTACTCTGAATCGCAATAATAACGGCCTAACTTTGCTATTCTTTAATACTGAGAACAACTTTATAGTTGTCGTTGGTGTGATTGGGCCTTTGACCGTACACTCAGAGAATACCCACAATGCACAGGGAGTCAAAATACGACACAACACTGGTGCGTGCACTCATTGTCCGAATTTACTTTTGTATTTACTCCTTCAATGGGACTACCGGCAAACACAACCATACGTTGACACAACGTACACAACCTTATAACAACGTTGACACAACATGGCCAAAAGGTTGCTATAACTAGTAGGCCTACGTTGTGTGGTGAGCAAAACAGCGGTGTCACAATATTGACGTTGAACCACCGTCCATTGCCATTGCTAGGCTGGCCCTATGGTTATCCAGATGCTAATTCATCTGGACAACCACTGGACGACCTGTACTTGTCACTGCCCTGAAGCACGAATGAATATCAGCCTTTTAAATTTAAACTGACAGTTGAACCGTCTCATTCTTCTTCAACGAGTAACGTCGGCGGCGGAAAGGCCTATGAGTGAGAGTGCATGCAAAATAATCAGAATCCACTGCCTTTGTTGTTATTATGAGTGTAGCCTACACAAATAAATAAAGACATAAATAAATATATTTTATAATTATGTCTTGAACTTATCTGCATGGATACAATAAATGACGGAGCTCTCAGTTGTTGCCTGCGCCTTCGTCGGACAGAGAGGTTTAACGAAATCTATTTAATTTCATAAAGGCATTCTTTTATTTCATATGTCGACTATGAAAAGAGAGCAGCATTAGCTACCGCATTATAAGATGCGCAATATGTCTGATAACATGGAGTGACATGATTTTGATCACTTTTTTTTTTTTTTTGGTTTTAGAAGTCTTTCTTTATTTTGATGAATTTTTAGTCAAATTGCTGGTATATTAAGCAAACCAAGAACGCCGGGAATAGACTGGCGTGCGAAACGAAACGTAGGCTAGGCTACTGCCTGTTTTTGAAGCTGAAATTATCGTTATGAAATGAGTCTTTCTGTTTTTAATATCTGTGTTTGAATAGTAGCCTAATATATAAACATCTCGTTATTACGAGAAAAGATGTCGTTAAAACGACAAAAGATCTCGTTATGACATAGGCCTGAGTGAAAAAAATTAATATAGCCTATGTGGCAGCAATGCGTCACCGTAGTATGGTCAATTTTAAACTTATTTAGTTAAACTTTATTATAGCTAATTGATAATGTCAAGTCAAAGGTTACCATATCAATTACCGTCCGATAGAGCGCTTTACATAAATTGGCGTTACATAAAACGCATTGCCATTCTGATACATTGAGCCGATACGGCTACAGACCTACTGCTATATTTCCATTTGGCATTGTGTAACCAACATTTATTACAGCTGAGAGTGGATCAGGCAGTCCGAGCAAGGTGGTGTGATTGAGTGGAGGCGGAGACTAATCTGCATATTCATGATGGATCCAGAGCAGCTATTTTAGGGCATGAAGAACAGGAAAAACATTTAAAATATGTAATTTTGATGATCAAATATGAGTTTTAAGGGATAAAATTAATTACAGGCAGAGGGATACATTTTTCCAGAACATGAGATTTTAGAGACATTATGGGGCAGGGATGAGGGGAAAAAAGAACTTAAGACAATAAAATACTTTTTCAACTCTTTATTCACAGTAATATGCAAAGCACGGATTAGTATATTACATTCTGTTAAATGGTTTCACATCTTACCTCTTTTGTAAGCAGAAGTGTAAATAATTTTTATTTTTCTATTCATCATTTTTAATTTAGAGAGCAAGCGTCAGTCTTGATATTGATGTTAACAAACAGATGGATAAGTTAGTAAAGCTGATTTTGAAATAAAAAGGAATCATATTTAATGATTTTTATTTTTACATTCAACACTCTACTTCCACTTTTTCCTTTATGGTTACTGACGTACTGATGTTCCAAAAATCTGAATAGATTTGTAGAGACCAGTCATATTGAAACATGTAAATAAATATTATTATTTTTTTATGTTATGTGTTTTAAGATGTGGAAACAAATCAAGTGATCACCAGTATAGTACAGTAAAAAAAAAAAAGGTCCACTGACATAATTTCAGCAAGGACAGAGAACACTTTCTTATTAAGAAAAATACATCTTCCGTTGCAGAAAAATAATAGATTTTACATTTGCAAGTACTAAAACTTTTTCACAAAAATGCTTGAGAAAGTGCCCATTATAAAGCCAGACTGCCTTAATATACCTATGCTTCAAACATATAAAAAACACAAATTTAGGGTTATACAGAGAAAATTGCAAAACATTAAATGCATTAAGTAAATATTTAGTTGCAAAACTATTTTATAGCATAAAATAATTTTCCAAGAATAAACTTTCACTTCTGTTTTAATGCAAAACTCTAACTGAACCAACTGTTATAAAAACGTTTTTCTCTAGGAATAAATTGGATAGATGTTACGTTTTATATTCATATCTAAGTTGTCAATTTAATATCAAATCGGATATAAGTGAGAGTAATCTCATATTGGACACTTTTGCTTATAAAATACACAAGCACCTCTAATAGGAGGTGAATGAGGTCACTATGGTCAAAACCATAGAGTTTTCCACCATTAAGACACATTTATACAATCTCCTCCCAAGGAGTACACAGATGGTACAGCCCCACAGATATTTCACTTCACATCATGCGGATCTACTAGAAATAGAAATGAAATAAAACATGATCTACAAGAAGTTCAAGTAGAAAAGAGGTAAATCATCCAGTAAAAAGGACATAAAAATGGTCACATAAAATGGAAACCGACTCAATAATGAATCATCAGAACAACAGTGTCAACATAGTTTGGTCTGTTGTACCATTTTCTGGTAAGAGGTCCAGTTTTTGAACCTTACTCTTTCACAGCACATATTCTACCACCGGTTGTATAGATAACATTACAGCAAATGACTAGGTGACAAGTAATACCGCAAGGTTTAAGTTAGTATGAGGAACCCCACCCCACCATTCTTTGACAGATGAATGAAATTGCAGCTGCATTAAATATTTTCCATTCTGACCTACTATCTTTTTTTTTTTCTTTCTTCAGCATGTGACCTTGTTATTGTCTTCTATTTTTCTCTCCAACTGTCTAGAAGCTCAATCTGGTGTGCTAAATGTGAAGCTTAAACTTGTAAACACTGAGAAGCAGCATATGGAATACTCAATGCACAGAGCCTTTTTTTCTTTTAAATATGTTGCATTGATTTTGGTCTATGCAGCACGGCTGAATCAGAGCATCCTCTTTCCAACACATTCAAAATGTGCTCCGCTCTTTTCCTGACACCATATGAGCGGTTGTTCCCTCTTCCTTCGGTCGGTTGGGAATTTATGCATTTTTCTTTTAAACCCTGAGCTTCCTTTTCAGCTCAAAGTATGCATCAAACCTGGCCATGGCGTATTCCTGTATACAAAAAATAAGAAAAAAATGTTTAGTCTGGATATTTGGGATATCTTGGACCATAGTGTCCTATTGTTTTATGTAGAGTATCTTAAACTTGACCCCTATTTATAATTCATTTTATTATGCTTTCACTGATTTCAATTCGTTCTTTAAAATTGCTTTTTTATTAAGAATTACACAAATTATACAACATTGTATATAGAAAAACATTACTGTAAGAGACAGCCAATAGGTCTACAGTCATGTTACCCTGACCTTACAAGTATTTGTGTACTGTCCTAAGGTTGTGAGGCAGCTCAAATATTGCAGTGTCCTTTTCATATCTGATCTCCAGTGATAAAACCTTACCTAAGAGCTGTGACGTGTATAATGGAATATACTTTCTGGTTCATGATTAGCAATAACTCAACACATGCACACAAAGGCTCGACCACTTTACTGCACTAACTCACCATGTACCCAAACTCAATAGTTGATATTTTGGCCTGGATCATGGACCACAATCCCCAGAAGAAGTGAGATGCCAGAGCAAACCTAAATGAGAGAGCATTGAGTTCAGAGTACAGATGGGAAGAATGTTTGGTGAATCACTGCTGGATTTGGTCCAAACCACTTTTTCAAACCACAATATGCATAGTAGTATAGAAAAAAGCCTCTGATGGATAGACTCATTACTTTTCCTTTTTATTATATGGGCCTCGTTTCAAAATCAACAGGCTCAAGAATGTTGCATAATTACAACTTGGCTAAATGTGTGTAAAACGGACTAAGACATATCTGAGGTAGGTATATTACCTGTTAACCTCCACTAGCATATCTTCTATGAGTTTCTGCTGGTCCTCCTCACTCAAGTTTTCAAATCCAGCATTCGATTCTGACAGATAACTCTGAAAGAAATCCATCTAAGAAAAACAAAATGAAATGCAGTCATTTTCATTGTTCATAGATTCATAGATTTAAGAAGAGAGAGAGAGAAAAATCTACCTAAGAGAATCATTTTACAAACCTGCTGTGCTTTGGTGGGGTAATTTTTGGTGTTGGCTGTGAAAAATGGAAACTTGTCATAGGTGTAGTCATAAGTCCACTCACAGAAGAAATTTCCAATGTCAAATCCTCTGTGGAAGAAAGAGAGGAGATCATAACCCCATCAACAACATCTGTTAGTGTTATAATAATGCATTCAGTCTTGATAATTCAGAATTCATTGGTAACTATGGAGGAGGTTTTGTTTGGTAGTTTCTCACATTTATGAGAATATCATGATATCTGGAAACTGTTTAGATCTGCATCCAAACAAGGTGTAAGGCTGATCCCACTACAATTATTACTCACTACAAATGCTAAACATTGTCATACTGTTCCAACAACTTCCTTAGAAATAGTGTTTTATTTATTTGATAAGTGAAATATTTAAATGCCAAAGGCCTAGAAATCTTCTCTCCAATTTTCCACAAACCCGTTAGCACATCCTTGTGGCCCCCTGGGGCTTCCCAGACCTTAGTTTTAAAACTCCTAGGCTAAAATATTGTGAAAAGAAGAGCAATGTTAACTGGTATGTTAATGTGAATATTTTCCTATTGCTCTTTGGCAAGATGATAATAAATATCTTGATTAGTCAGTTAGATGGTGCAGACTGACAGGACCTTTACATGCAATCTTTAAGCAATACAGTCACGTACTACATTGCACAAGCTGATTGGTCTCTTCTGATTCTGCAGCCAGTGAGCTTGCTTTCTGAACATTTAAATAGTCAGGATCAGTGTTTACTGTAAGCTGAACTTGTAGCGCATAATCAGAGTTCCACTAAATCCCTCCACCTCCCCCAGCTCCACCTGCCTAGTTTGGCTAATTTATATATTTTATATATTTATTTATTCATTCAGCAGCATATCTTACATGCTCACAGCAGTATGTCTGTTTATCTATTTGCAGTAGGAAGTCTAGTTTGACAAAATACATTAATCTTTTACACCTGGAGTTTAACGACGTGAGTCTTAAAGGTCCATTGAAATCCATTTTTTTTAGCTTTTAGTATGACTGTTAGCCTTAAAGCTATGAATAAGCTGGTATGTTCCAAAACTATGACAAAATTTGCATTTAGGAGATATAAGCATTTAAAATGTACAGTCTCCCACTTCCTTTAAAACGAATCTCAGATTTTGGTGACATCATCGCAGACTTCACTTTCTCGTCAAATCTTCTGTCCAATCAAAATGCTTTACACACATTTACTAATTTCTACATGGTGAAAGGCACATAGCACACTATGGGTGCGTCTCAATCAGCTCCCTAGTTCAATTGTCAGGGCACTGATCAGGGAGTCAGCCCATTGACTTATGTCCTGATCAGTGCCCTGAATAGTGAACTAGGGAGCTGATTGAGACGCAGGGTATATATGTGATAGGAAATGATTCCGTGTAAATATGCTTTCATTTGAGGCGAATAAAGTTTTCACGTTGGTTTCACGCACCGCCTCAGCGCACACACCCCAACGGCTCTGGTCTAAATTTAGACTACAGACACGAGAGCACAGCCCGGATCATATGCGCGAGTCCGTGCTGACGACAAACATATCGACCCATTAGAATTCTGCACAGAATGCTGCATTTCAAAAGCGATATGGAGGAGATGGCTTTACCAAACAGAGAAAGGTCCGCTCTTGCGCTCTAGTCAAACTGTATATTAACGAAACGCTATTGGCTGTTTCAAAAAAGGGGAGGAGCTGCTAACAGCTGGAGCCATTTCAGGGGAAATTACGTCAACACATTGAATAATGCGGCGCGTTTCAAGGCACTTCATTGGGCCTTTAAGTGGCATATTTAAAATATTCTGTTCCGTGTTTCACAGGTTAACATGGTCAAATCCATGTTAGAGTTGTCATGATTGAAATCATATTATGGCTTGGATTTGATACTGGATTTGGACATATTTGGATTTTATACTAGGATTTTACCAGATTTGAATAAAGCTGCAAAAAAAAAAAAAGAGAAAACATGACCCTTAATTTGACATTACAGAAACTGAGGGAGATTAATTTGTAAGAAAGACTGTGAGTGTGTAGCTCTTTGTAAAGAGGCTCACAGCTGCTGTGGAAAGCAAACAAAGCACACATTTCTGTGGCTGTGAAGCTAGGCTTAATTTCCTACAGCTTTGCTGGACAAACACTGTCAATGGACCTGAGTTACTTACACTGTAGGGGACCACATTGGATGGCATGATGGGAAAACGCAAAAAAACGCTTGACCGATGCCATCCACCACTGGAACAGTGATTTTGCTAATACAGGACCCTTTTCGAATAAAACTAGGCTCCTAAAAGAACGTGTTACAGTTTAGAGCTCACTTGCCCGAGGATTGCCTCATTGAGGCCTGTGTTTGAGCATGTGCAAGAATGCAAGTACCCTAGCAACAGTGTTTTGCCAGACCCTTCAACGTCTGTAGGTCCCTTCCCAGAAATAGGGCACCCCAAGCATTCCAAGATTATCAGAAACAACTGAGTAGTCTTGAATAACAAAGAAAAACAGCCAGTTCTTTAAATCAGCTCCAAAGATGTGGGAGGTCAGTAAAAAAATCAAAACTCAATTCCCATCAAACATCTGGTTGTTACAGAAAACATTTTTTTGTGTGGAATCATGAGTGAAATTAAAGCATCTATGAACATTACAGACCTGTAGTTGTAGCTGCTGTACTCAAAGTCGATCAGCATGAGCCTCTTTTTGTCTGTGTTCTCACGGCCATTTAGGAGCAAGATGTTTCCTGTTTTAAACAAGACAGTTCTTTTGAAAAACTATTTTATAAAACATTGAGTGGACCATTTTTAGAAACCATAACAAAATAATCACAGTAAACCTGCCTAACCTTCTTGCAAATCATTGTGGCAGAAAACAACAGGAGAGGGTGTAGATTCTAGTAGACACCTGTGTACACAAACAGCAGTTTCAGTAAGCATACAAAAGACGTCAATACATTATCGTGCTATCAGTCGCTCTCAAATCTCTTAGAGTGTGAACAGCTTCCAGGGTCAAACCAGGTCAATAAAACCATGCTAAATATGTATGACGAGAAGACATATTCCCTTAAAACAAAAGCTGTACTGAATAATCTAGATAATTGTGGCAAGCAGGACGAGGCCTAGATAGCGTGAGAACGGGGCGAGGCCGGTGAGTGATAATGAACGCCACTTGCGTGTCGCACACGGAGGAGCTTGGGCATATAAAAGGAGGCGCGAAGACAGTGAAGAATGAGAGAGGACCAGGCCTGGGGGGTATTCCAGAAAGCAGGTTATGTGATATTCCCAGGTATGTGTAAGAGTACGTAAGCAGATAACCTCAACTTTAGGTTTCAAAAAAATATTTATTCTACTGGCATCTCACACTCTGCATTCAATCAATTAGCATCAAAAACATTATACTCCTTTTTGGTAAGCAGAAGAAGAAGAAAGTAGAATGGCGCACTTTCCCCTAGTGTCTATTTCCATGGTGAATTATCGATTTGTTGAGAATATCTTCTCATACTCTGAGGAACATACTCTGAGTTGTCTGAACTTACTCCGGGACTTGTTTTTGGAGCCAACATACCTCGAGAAGGAAAGAGTTGGGTTAATCAACCGAGAGTTCAGGGTATATGTGATAGCAAGTTAAAGGTGGGGTAAGTGTTATTTCAAAACGGACTCAGGCCGAGTCCAATAACAAACTTGTAGCCAATCAGCAGGTAAGGGGCGTGTCTACTATTGATGGCGAGAAGAGAGCGCTCAGTGCACGTCATTATTCCAAACACACAACATGCATGACGGACATTAGCCGAGAACTAATATATGCTGGCTTTTGCTTGAATATGCTTGTGTGTCATGTTTGCTTGTTTGTTCATTTGCGATCGTATTGTCGCTCACTTCAGCGATGATAAAGACCCACACCGTATGGAGCATCTAAATCCCCTCACTATCTGTTTCAAGCATCAGCTTACAAAATGTCCGACAAGTAAGACACTATACTCCTAATATATGTTTGTTTCTTCTTTTCATGATCTATATAACCCTAATCCGGTCATAATTGTAATTTGTCGTAGCTGGACTGTTGTGGTCGTGTAGCTTCTATCAAGTTATCATGAGAACGGTTTGTGTTTTTGTGATCGCTATAACTCTAATCTGGTCATAATTGTAAAATGTTGTTAGTTGGACTGTCGTGCTCGTGTACTATCAAGTTGTTCATGATAACGGTTTGTGTTTTTGTGATAGAAGGGGTGACTTTTTCATTGAATATTCAACCTGGATTAGTAACACACAGATTCTGCCATAGTCGCTGCCCAGTTGCTGCGGTTACGTATGTGGGGCGGCGCTATCAAAATAGGAGCGAGACCCTTTTGGGGGTAGGGGCATCTTTATTTTGGTGATTTGACATATCAACAACGGTTACCAGAAAGCACTAACCACATCTTTAACCTTACTTTCTGAAATACTCCCCTGGATTATATGTTTTGTTTGTGTTTTTTTAGTCGTCGGCTGCCTGTGTTTTTATTTTCAGTTTGTTTATTTGATTAAAATCTTTTAAATGTTCAACGGTTCCCTCCTCCTTCTTCCCATATCTATGAATGTCATTACAATAGTAAAGATCTTACTTGAGACTGTCCATCTCTTGAGGCAAGTTGTAGCTCAAAAGGCGGGAGAAATTACGCAGATGGTGTTCCCTGGTGAAGGTGAGCTGGAGCACTTGATCCATGTACCTGTGCAGATAATGCAAGCACAAAAAGATTGCAGTGGTGACCATCAATAAAAATACTCAATATATCTGCAGGCAAATACAGAGACTTTTTAAATTCTCATCGTAATATGAGATGATTGCGGTTTAAAAGACAATTCATATTCAGTAATATCGAATTAACTGCACTGACACTATTGGCTGAGAACCTTTTTTAACTGAATTGCTGCTGTGCTTATATTGTAATTTAACTCATAATTATGAACTTTGACAGTTATTGAACTGAATTAAAACAACACTGAACTAATATTGATGCTATTATCTTCAGTAGAGCTTCTTTAATTGATACATTTTACAACATTAACACTGTTATTTTCCTGTTTATTAATCAGAAGCTGTTTTGAAATAATCTGTATTGTTTATGGAGTGCTATATACAGTACATGTAACTGTATATGACTTGACTAGATGAAAAATGCTGTTTAGGTCTCAGTGGAGATACTAAAAGATTATGGGGTTTCCCAGAAAACATGAAAGAGAATTTACTTCCAGGGAACTTGGTGAACATACATCATGTTTTCAATTTTTCTATTTATGATTTTTTTTGTCTGTTGAGATTTAGACTGAATTTCACTAGAATAAAGCTCCATCTGGTCAACATCCTGACAGTAAGGTTGCAGTTCCCCACCCCCCATGAATATTTGTAAGAATTTAAAAACAAACTGGCACAAATCACGCACTTTTCCATTGTGCCAAACAGCCACTTTGGCTCCTTGTTGAAGGGCATTCTCATTCCATGAAACCTGGCGATCTTTTCAGCAATCTCAGCACATATACCAGGGACACTCAGCTCATCTGTGGACAGTTTTCGACTCTGCAGACAAACATATTGTGCTGTCAGTTTGCTTTTTACTGACTGAAACAGAAAAAAGATACATAGCTAAAAAGGTAAAACACCCACAAGTTTCTGTGCATTTATAAGCCTGGAGCATATTTCAGAGCAATGGAAAATGTGACACATTTTCAAGTTATGTGATTTCTCTTACTCTTTTCGCAAGAAAGAGATTCATAACCATTAGTGTCAAAACACGTTGTGCACTATTTCACATCCAGATTGTCTGCTCACTTATCATAAGAGAAAACTTTAAGACTCACTGGGACAAACTCTTCCAGTCTTCCCTGTGGAAAGATGCCATAGAGCTTGGGCCCAAGCTCCCTCTCGGCCAGGATAGCAAACATCACACTCTCCAGTACCATGGCATCAGCTCCCTGCAAACACAAAAACATACAGATACAGTTTGGACAGATACAGTAGTTGAATCAACCTCCAAGATGTCAAAAAAGACAGGCTTCAAAACATGCTTGGTTTAGCTTGAGTGGACCTTCGGTCCCTGAAAGAGGAGTTCAGCTTAAGTTAAAGAATTTAATTAAAAACTGAGATGCTATAAAGGACAAGGAATTCTGCATAGAAAACAATTCTGTCTACAAGCCAGTCAGTTTGTAACGGCGGCGATTGTCAGAAGCAAATTCAATAGCAGTGCTGGAGCAAAGTGAGTTAAATGAGAAAAACAAGAGAGGCAATTGTGCTGAGCGAGGCAGAACTTGCCAAACATCCCGGTCATTAATTGTGGCTGCTTAACTAGCAATGACATTAAGCCTGTTTTTTTGGACAAGGCTCTGCCAAGTGTTAATACACAGAACCAAAAGAGCTGCCTTCCTATGTGGGGAAAGTACTTGCGTAAGGGATTTCGTTTTTTAAATGTTCTATACTTCTGCTTTTATTCTTTCCTTCCTATTAAAAATAACCCCAAAATAGGTTGCGAAGAGATTATATATTTACTAGCTATCAGTCATTGAGTGCTGCACTTTGAACTAATTTGTTAGGAAGTTTCCTAGACATCTGGTAGGGCAAACATTAGAAATTGCAAACATGAATGATTCAAATGTATGGAATTGAGTATTTACTGTAATCAGATGTTTGTTTCCTCATGACAATGTAATGCAATGGTTTTGACCTCAAACAGGAACATCGATATGATAAAGTTAAAGGCAAATATTCCAAACTAAACTCTTTTAATATAAAAAGTGAATAAGAACTAGGCCGCCAATCTCCAAAATGACAAAAAAAGCCACAATATAATTATGTGAGGAAAAGACCAAAATTTACAGTGACCGTTCCAGACAGTCTTTCCCATTACATTCCAATTACAATAGATCAAATTTGTATATTTTTGTGTTTCCTGTAAGAAAGAAGTTGTTAGGAGCCACACAGCTGTAAACAAATGATGATTTTTAATTAAACTACTTTAAGATCACAGTCCTGCTCTAACAACACTGTGGCAAACTATTGTAAATATTGTAATTACAAATGTTGGTTGGAGACTTGTGAGGGAATTTTAGATGATGCATGAGTTGTGCAGTTAGAAGGGCCATGTCGATTTGAAAAATGATATACAATATAGACAATCATACAATATTTTAATCTATATACAGTGGAAAGCAAGTCTCTATCGAATGGGGAAATTCATTCAAATTTCATGGTTTGCTTCACATTTAGTTGTGATACCATGAATAAATAAGTGGTTGAAATAAATTTGTCATTAATTAATCATTTGTGTTTATTGTTTACAGTATACTTTCTTGTTATGGTTTCAACTTTAATGTGTGATGTTACAACAAATGCCTCACTTGGAAAAAACGAGTTTTACAGGTGCATTACGTCCCATAACACCTGATGTACTCGTTACATCATAAAAAGAGTGGCATCTACGCTAATATTAGTCTCTCTGTTTATCCCGAGGATTATCCCGGATCCGGGCCGTGATGGTGGACATGACCAACGCATCCTGGAGTGTCTGCTGAAACCGTGTCATTTGGTGTCTCCTCTGAATTTGCCTCACCGGCACGTCATGCTCAAAAAACCCGTCTCCGGCGCAATAATTCCGATCTTTCATGTATTCATGCTCTTGTGTAATCGACGCACCATCATAAAAAAACCTGTCTCTTCCATGATACCCTGAAATTTTGAATAATCCGATCTAATATGATTTCTGACCTGTAAGGTTGCCAGAATAATAATCATAGACGGTGTGTTAATAGGCCAGAGGAGAACTGGCACCCCGACTGAGTCTGGTTTCTCCCAAGGTTTATTTTTCTCCATCATGCCGCGATGGAGTTTTGGTTCCTTGCCACTGTCGCCTTTGGCTTGGCTTGCTCAGTTGGGGACACAAAATTATGATCAAAGTTATTCAACTAGTTATACAGAGAAAATGTATGAATTAGGTTTTAATTAATTCTATAAACTATAATACGGATCTGCCAACATTGTCGCTATGATAAATTGAAATAAGCTGATAACATCACTGTTTTCTCCAGAACGACTGTACAGCCAAATCTAATTTTGATGCAATATTAACCTGCTTGATACTGTGAAGCTGCTTTGACACAATCGTGATTGTAAAAGCGCTATATAAATAAAGTTGACTGATTGATTGATTACAAATGGCAATGGTGTTCCTGTATTAAGTGTCCTATAAAACATCTGTTAAGTATAATCAAAACAACCAAACATTTCAATGTTTCAGGGACAGCACACATGGAAACTCAGTTTAACCTACTATCTAAGTCAAATAGTGCATTAGTCTTGAGTCTTTTCTCTAGCAATAGCACAATTAAATGAGGTCAGGTTAAAGAACTCCACTCATATCATCTCCGAGTTTGACATTACGTAAGAATGGCAAACACTTGCGCAACATACCTGCTGAGGGAATATCAACTGATACGCAGTTTGAAAAAAAAGCCATCCGGTTCACTCTTAAACAGTATACTATGGCCTTCCCATTGGAGGACAATTCTAACTGAAAAACCAGGAAGGAAACTAAACTTCCTCAGGATACTTCGGAAACACCATCTCTGGCTTGGCTTGAAAGCAGGAATGGGATAATTTTCTAATTCTAATTATATTTCACATACAATGCAACTTTGCAACAATGACTTCTGCTCGATGTTCAAACTTGTTCTAGTTTTGGTCTTCTGCCAAGTCACTCAAAGTCAACAGAGATCATACTTACTCACCTACATGAACAGGTTTTGCACAGTTTTACAAGAAACTACTGAACTTCTGTTCAAATTCCCGAAGAGCCAATGTTCTGTAGAATATATATCCAATCTTAATCAAAAAAATTGATTATTAAATTGATATTGACCCCCCACACAATTACACCACCACCAGCCTGCACAGTGGAAACAAGGCATGATGGATCCATGTTCTCATTCTGTTTACGCCAAATTCTGACTCTACCATCTGAATGTCTCAACAGAAATCAAGACTCATCAGACCAGGCAACATTTTTCCAGTCTTCAGCTGGAAATGCCACGCTCAAAATTGCTTAAATCACCTTTCTTTCCCATTCTGACATTCAGTTTGGAGTTCAGGAGATTGTCTTGACCAGGACCACACCCCTAAATGCATTGAAACAACTGCCATGTGATTGGTTGATTAGATAATTGCATTAATGAGATATTGAACAGGTGTTCCTAATAATCCTAATCCTAATAATCCTAATAATGTGTGTGTGTGTGTGTGTGTATATATATATATATATTATATATATACACACACACACACACACACACACACACACACACACACACACACACACACACACACACACACACACACACACACACACACACACACACACACACACACACACACACACACACACACACACACACACACACACACACACACACACACACACACACACACACACTCTCACACTCTCACACTCTCACACTCTCTCACTCTCACTCTCACTCACTCTCAGATAACAGGGTAGGGATGGAGAGAGAGACCTGAAAAATGCTAGATTTGCAGGTAGTATATGAAGGTAGGAAGGCAATGCATGAATCTAAAGTAACCTACTGTATTTTTTGAAAGCAGCAGCATAGATTCACCAGGTTACTTTAGATGCATGCATTGCCTTCCTACCTTCATATACTACCTGCAAAGCTAGCATTTTTTCATGTCTCTTTCTCCCTCCCTACCCTGTTATCTGACTAAGCAATGGCCATGTGACTGCTGAGCAGCAGCTGCTTGGGTTTTTCCAGTCCCTGTTAATACACAAGGCATAATCACTGGATTACTGAAGCAGATCAGTTCACAGCAGCACAAGGACAGTATCTACATGCAGGTGCTAAGAATGTCTAGTTAGGGAAAGTCCATCTCAGCATTAACAATACTGACGGCCCCCTGTGTTAGTCTGTGGATGCACTAAAAGAAATGCACACAAAACTACACCTGAAACACAGATTAAAGCAAAGTTTGCAGAGGCCAGACAGGACAGCCAGCTGATGCTGAAGTGCGACAGTGAGGTTAATTCTGGGATAAGCTTCTAATAGGATCCATTGCTATGTGACTCTCAGGAAAATAATGCAACTTTAAATTGTGTCAGAGGATGTGTTTGAGCCTGTCTAGGTTGCATTCTCTCTTTATAGCTATGAATATAAACCTATTACGCATTGTGTAAAAATTATTTAACCAATTTGTATTTTTGTCTTGTTTTGGGTAAAAATATTTAAATATTCTGAAAACAAGATATTAATTGAGATTCAAGATGAAATTGAATTTCATACGATATTAAGAATTGTTTATAAAGAATAAACAAACAAACAAAAAACTATAACAAGTTGGATTTTTTATATATAATCCAACTCGAATCCCAATGGCTTTTAAAAAAAAATCCTAAATCTAATTTTTTTAAATTAAATTTACTCTGTTGAGGTAAAAAAAAAAGTAATTACTAGAAAACGAAACTAAATAACTGCTTAATACAATTATTCATACAGGTTTGGAACAAGGTTAAGGGTTGAGTCAATGATGGCAGAATGACAGAATGTATGAACTATTCCTTTAAGAGGGGTCCCAAATGACCTATGTTTCCCTGAAGGCAATCCACTAAAATAATATGAGAATGCAATTTGAACAAGCTCTGGAAATATTCGACCTAAAAGTTAGAAATCACAAAAGACGTGTCCAAACAAAACATATCTGATGACCCAAATAGCTTGGCCCTTGGCCTTTGACGAAGATGGGATGGAGGGTAAACATAACATCAGTTTAATTTAGGCTCTTATTGGTCATATACTCTCAATAAAAACATGTCAAATGACAATGTGTGCCATTAAAAGACACCTTTTATAGACACCCAAGTCTATAAAATCACATTCTGCTCACATAAAAACAATAGAAAAAACCTTTGCTAATGTTACTTACTTGAAAGTGATTTTCTGAGTTTGATTGTCTGCAATCCCCTTTATTACAGGACATCTAGCAATAAGAGAAAAAGCAAAAGACTATCCATGAGCACAAAGTGTTTTGTGTGACAAATCCATTTAAACATTTCCATAGAGTAGTAACATTAAATGACAGAGCTTTTTTCCTTAACAGCAACAGTCACCCACTATAAATCTATTAAATCCATGTCTTTGGCAGCACAGTAAGAAAGTGCATTAAACAAATGCATTAACTTTGTGATAAAAAAGAATAGAGTGTTAGAAAGGGTTGATAGCTAGAAATGCATGTTGAACAAAAGGCTTGACTCTAGTCAATAACCACAGGTGGGAAAAAAAATCAAACTTCGTTATAACTGCAAGGATCAAAACCATGTTCCATTGAGACCAGGCACAAATATTTAGTACACAACGCTATTCTCCATTACAATAAAAAAAGTCTCAATCTGGAGGGTTTGGTGTCCATAGTAATGAACACTAGGTAAATCTCACAAGAGCAACATGAATGCTAGTGACAGCAATAAAGTGTGTCTAGTTAAATAAAGATCAACACTGATAATAACCCAGCGCAGTTTGAAAATTAACTCATAAAATGCCTTAATGAACTGAACTCATGAGTCATGACAAATGAGAGAATTATTTATGAATCACTATGTAGCAAAGTCCACACACGCTGGAATTTGTAATATGGCTCCAACTAATGCTTTTGTCAAAGGTTTCCATTTTTAAACACATGACTTCAAAGGATTGGACTGTGGACCTACAGGCACCTCATCAGGTATGACATCATTAGCTTCATAACTGCTGTTTCTCAAAATAATTGACTGAAAAACATCCAGAGATTAAAAGCCAAAGCCAAAAGGGAACGCTCACTTCACTTCTTTAAAAAAAAGCCAAGTCACATGAATTCATATCATTTATATTTAGGAATATATCGATCAATCTCTCATATAACATTAAATAAATATTAAAATAATATGTATTATATATTAAATATTACTTTGAATACACAACTATTTCTAAAGATTAAAAAACATACACAATTATTTCTAAAGATTAAAATACATAAATAAATGTTATTATATGTTAAATATTTCTTTGAATACACAACTATTTCTAAAGTTTAAAAAAATTAATTAAAATCAATATACTATTTCTTAATATGAACCGTAAACATAAAACCCACCTTTTACAAGTAATGTTGCTATTATCATAAATGACAGAAAACTATTAAAAACTTGAAATGCCACTGTAATCCTTTGTAATACACTAATGCAACTCCTTTGCTAATGTAACCAGCACCTATATATTTACTCAAAGGAGTAATAAAGCATTGAAAATAAGCAGACAGAGGCAGAAAAATAAATTCAGACAGAGCAATGCACACCGTGTGCGTAGTTCTCAAAGATTTTAAAGATTGAGATGCGCATACACTTGAAGACAATGCTGTGGCTTCAGGGATCGCATACTGTACCGTGTTTGGTATGTTGGGATCACCTGGAAACAAGAGTGCTCAAGGCACGCTCCTTTGGCAAGCCTACGGCAAAGAAGACACGCAAGTACAGCCATGGAGGTACATCACCCAATAAAAACTGCCTCTTTAAATTTAGAGAGTACACACAAATACAAAAAATGTTTTTTTTTTTTGTTTTTTTGTTTTTTTTGGGGGGGGGGGGGGGTCTTAATTCCGATTTCTGATATGGGGGGGTAGGGGTGGTTGGGGGATTGCCATTTGCCTAATGAATATTCGGTATATATACAGGTATAAATATCACAACAATTACTACTTCTATAAAATAACAAGCACAAATAATTTTTGTTCATTTTAACACAAATTAATAAACTGCTTAATTGCTTTAAAGCCACAATATGTAATTTTTTACCACTAGAGGTTGTTTTTTCAAAACAAAGACATAGCTTGATGACGGCTGGATTTTGCAGAGTTTGTATTATTACTATTAGACACTTGTTGCACACTGCAGTAAGCTAGATCGATATTAGGTATGGTAAAATGCAGTAAATCATGAAAACAGTATTTAAACGATAAGACTAACTGTGATAAACTATATAACAATGATTCGTTTTCTGTCGATGAAAGTATCCAAACAGTTGCTCACCTCTATTAAAGCGTCTTTGGTGTTTCCATGGTTGCTACAAAATAAAACTGGAAATCGAGGGTAACGCGGGTATGATGTCATTGAGAGGTGACGCATGGACACGATCTGTGTCCTGGTTAAAATAGCTGATTTCTCTGGATTTAAATGTTCTTGGAAACATTTGGGATAATGTAAGTACACAAGTCAACTAAATATATAACATTGTTCTAATGGTTTTTGGATATCGTTAGCCTCATAGCACAATTGGCCAGATCATATTTGGCCAAAAAATGACTTTGGCAATTATGCTATGAGGCTAATGATATTTAAAGCCTAAATTCTTACATATTGTGCCTTTAACTGTTTAAATTGAAATTACTGCCATCCAAGCTATCCCAGATACACAATACTTAGTTTCAGACTAAACAGCAAAGTTCAACATTTGGCAAACATGTATGCATGTATGTATCCTTCCCACCTTAAAGTAAAACAACACAAAAACTTGACCTAAACATTCATAGAAGATTTAACAGTGAACATATATTTTGTAAAATGTGGGTTTAAAATACATAAGGCACAGGTATGTTTTTTCTAAGCACTCAATGGATAATATATATATATATATATATATATATATATATATATATATATATATATATATATATATATATATATATATATATATATATATATATATATATATTCTCATTCTACCACATACAAACTACAGGCTATACAATATGGCATTTAAATTACATTTTAACATTTCACCAAGTAAAAAACTAGTAAAACACCTGCAGAATTTGTCCATATAGGCGAAGGAGCACGTTTCGTGGTTCATCTCCTAGGCTTGGTTGATTCTCTGGCAAAGCGCAGAGGAACAGTTTGTTGCTGAGACCTCCCCTAGAAGCAAAATATACATATGTTGGAAGAGAAAACTGCATTCTCAAAATCAATCAGGATACGTATTTACAACTAGACCACAAAAAGTAATGCTGCCAACATTTTGAGACACAGTCTCTGTACAGTAGTTTAATTTACACTCTATATAGATTACTTGTGTAATGCTTGAAAATGCATTCTATGAACGTAGGCAGCTCCATTCTAAGTCATGGAAACTGAGACGTATTACTGTACTATTGCGCAATCATTTATTATCTCATGACCTGTACAAAATCATCTTAAGGAACAAAACATTATTATCACACATTTCCAGTGAACATGTCTCGCATGTCGTCTTTGGTGTTCTTCAGTTATTTTTGACCGAAAATGTTTATGCTTATGCTTATGTTTTTTTTTTTTTTTTTACTTCATCAGAATGGTATGAAACTTGGTAAAGGTTTTGGCACTAGCTATATATGAACACTATGAAAGCTTGTTTCCACCACATAATAAAAAATAAAAAGCATAATTGCGATTTTGTTGTTGCTGTTGCAATTAGGAGATTTAATCTCACAATTCTGATTATTTTTCTTAGAAATGCATGATATAAACTTGTAATTGCAAGAAAAACCTTTCCACAGAATAATAAAAAAAGATAATTATGGCTTTTTCTCGCTATCTTGAGTTTATATCTTGCAATTACAAGTTATAAAGTCAATTTCTGAGAAAATGACAATTGCTTTTTAATTCCATGGTCAGTAACACACTTCAATTAACTAATGTCATCTTTATTAAGTTCATTAAGTAACAAATGTCATCTAGTGGAAACTTCTGGTACTGCACCCAAACAAATCTGACTGAAAGCTAATTTTTTGAGATATCAAGCTCATATTTGGAACATATTTAAATTTTCTCACAGTTTAATATATATATATATATATATATATATATATATATATATATATATATATATATATATATATATATATATATATAATTTGAAAATGGTAATTATTTTGCATTTCTCTCAACTTTAGCAATAATCTGTCATGTGTCGTATTTAAAAACACCAAACGTGCGCCAAAACATTAAAGATTTATGACAGGTCCATTCTCAGAAAGTGAATAACTGGGTTAACTACAGCATAAATACAATTTAGAGCGATAAAATCCCCCCCAAAATAAATTAAAATAATTATAATTATAATAGTTATAGCATTATAATGAAACATTATAGAATTAAACATTATAGCATAGAACTAAAATATAGTAAATCCATTTAATTGGGGGGGAAATCGGTCATTTTGATTTGTTTCACTAGTCACCCAATGCAGGATACCTGATAATAGAGATTTGGAAAGCATCCTCCTCTATGGATTTCCAGGCTCCGTGAAGGAATTCTTTACACCACAGATACGCCTTCAGCTTCGTCTGGTGGTCGGGCTCATCCAGTCGAATAATGTCTTTGCAGGCGTTCCCACTCTCTGGCTGGACTTCGAGAACATTCTCATTTACCAATAAAGCCAGAGACATAGAAGGCGAAGAAGACACGCCATTGATAAATTTCGTCTTCATCTTTGATGTTGGTTACTGGAATAAACGTAAATAAGCAAACTCTGCAGGCAATATATGATTACGTCGCTGGCTGACTAGTATTATAACTGTCAGATGTTTTTAAACGGAAATTTGATGGGAGCAACTGACACCGTGTAACTGTACACGAGATGATGAAGAACACACTGCGTCAGACGCGTTTATTCGTGCGCAGTATGTTGAAGTCGAGAGGGTTTGACCTCACGTCACCCGGCCACACCCATTCTGTTCTCTGATTGGACGACAGAGTTACGTCCCCTTCATTCCAAGCTCGAGCTATAACAATGGTAAACAATGCCTGAGAAATGGAGAAATGCAGATGACTACCCACAACGTTCATGTGTTGTATGCGTAATAACTGTAAAACAGATGCATTTCCGTATATGTAGTGAGATTTTTGGAACATTTTATCTGAAAAATATAGTTTAATTGTACCGGAATTACAGTTAGACACATCCCGTACGAAAATGAACCATATGGTTTTAATACAAATAAAACAAAACAAAAACATGGTTAATCCATGGTAACCACAAATTAACTATGTCTTTGCTACTCTAACCATACTTAAACCATGCTATTTATGGTAAACCCGTGTTTATATAAATGGTAATCAATTTGGTTACCAAAAAAGCCAAAAAACATGTTTACTACACCTTTACCATAATAAAACCATAATTTTCATAATATATCAAACTAAATTTTAAAACAGATTGGAATACGGCTTCAAAAAGTTAACAAGGTTTTCAGATTCACAGATTGTTTTGACATTAAAAGCTTCTGTAAAAAAAGAAAAGAAATGTAATGCTGATAAACATAATATTAAGTGATCATGTTCAAGTTAAGATTTTAATTCTTGAAATGTTGTCATTAAGACAAAGGGCTTTTGTTTTTGTAATAACAGTCACAACCTCAGAACTTCCAAGACCTTTAACTACTTTCTGCCAGGTAATAAAAAACAACAACAACAAAAACACTATAGTCTATAAAAATATACTAGCTCTCCCCCCATGTAGGCTATTAATAAAGTTACTGTTTTTTAAACTCATTATTATTCATTATAAAAGTCATGACGGACACATTTTTGTTCCTGTTTGGATAATTCACATTCACGTAGGCTATATCGATATCTTCTTAAAATAGGTCGACTATTTTATTTCATAATTTTTTACTACAGAGACTTACAACTAAAAACAAATCCCTTTTTTCTTTCTAATTATTTGGTTTAGCGTTTCATTTAACCAGAGTGGTAATGTCTAGTTTGTTGCTGTTTTATTAGTGCTGTAGATTATGAAGCATAATTTATTACTTTCTTATTTTCTAAGGACCAAAAATAGGTTTGTACTGCGGTTAAGACGTGTCTTTCTGCACGTCTCGTGTCTCGTGAACCATGTACGATCAGTGGTCCTCTGTTGTCACATGACCTTGACGGGAACTGATGTAGCATAAACACAACCATGTGTGGACAAAACTGTCCCTCAGTAATTTCATTTGGAAATTGGAAATTTTGGCCGGCCAAAACAGTAACTTTTATCAATCGATTTCACTAAATATTAAAAAGACGTGTCTGGAGCAAACTCGTAACGCACATCAATAATCAAAAACATTAAGAACATAGCGGGGACTGTCTTGCACATGTTGGTGGTTTGTGCTGGGCAGATGCAAGCAAAGAGGTCTTGTGTGTTGTTATCATGCAAGAACCTAATACCTGGGGCCATAAACATAGCCAAAACGGTGTTTTAAAGGGGTGGTTCACACAAAAGCTAAAATTCATCACTCAACCTTTTTCCAAACCCTTAAGACTTTCGTTCATCTTCAAATACAAATGTTATGATTATTGTTGACAGCTATGCAATTACTACTTTGACACTTCAAACATTTCAGTAAGAGTTAGTAAAATTAATCAATATGAATCAAGTTGTTTAGTTCAAAGCACAATCACTTTATGCACAGATTGAATTTAGCCTTTCAAATTCACATATAAACATTGATCAGTGATCATAAACAGAAGCTCAACCAAACATGACTGAGATGGGAGAACAATAGGTTACTGTCATAACACTGATTCTCTGAAACATCGAGTGGAGAGATCCACCTATGGTACGGATGCCCTTCCCATAGGTGGATCTCGAACATGAGATGATAAAGAGAACAATAGGTTACTGTCGTAACCCCAATTCTCTGAAACACTGAGTTAAGAGATCCACCTATGGGAAGGGCATCCGTACCATTGGTGGATCTCGAGCACGAGATGATGAAAGAGAACCTCTTGAAGCTCAAACGTGATGCATAAAACACGAGAATGAACCTCATCGTTTCTAGCGGAAGCTCAAACATGATGCGAAACATGCAGGAATGAACCTCATTGGTTCCTGTGGAAGTTCAGTCAAATGTGATGCATAACACATGAGGATGAACCACATTGGTTCTTGCTGAAGCTCAAACGTGATGCTTAACACAAGAATGAACCTCCTCGGTTCTTGCATGCGAAGCGAAACATGCTTGAGCTTCTGTTTACCATGGGTTATCTCTTCACCCATATAAATCAATCGTGTCTTTTAAGAAAATTTGGCCTAAATCACTCAATTTATACAAATTAGTTTTATGAACTTTTTGAGACATCAAAGTGGTAGTTGCGTAGGGTCAGAAATCTCTGATTTCATCAAAAAATTATCATTTGTATTCCAAAGATGAACAAAGTCTTACAAGTTTTGAATGACATGAGGGTTTATAATTAATTACAGAATTTACATTTTTGGGTTAACTATCCCTTTAAGACCTTGTCTGACCAACTAGCAGTTAGGGGTAAACAGCCTTAGGTTTCACTATCAAATGAGGCCAAGCCATGTTAAAAAAGAAAAGAAAAAAAGCATGATGACAAACGGAAATGAAAATAAAATCTGCTCAAATGATCTATGCAAGAGAAAGAAATCTGACAAGTTACATCTTAATAAATCTAATAATGACATAAGACCAGAAAATATCTTGAAAATGAGTTTTATAGTTTTCAAGTACTTAAAACAGTTAAATAAAAACAAGTCCCAGAATATACAGAGTGAACAGTATGCCCCCAGATTATGTATACATCCTACATTGTTACTGTCATGATGCTTTTAAGAGTCAGTTTGTAAGCTTGAGACCATAGGAGTTGTGATCATAAGGATAAAAAGCTCCTTTGAGCCCACAGATGGGAGACTTTTGACACTACAGAATGTAAAGTATATAATAAAAGAAAAGATAGGGAAAAAAAGGTACAAATAAAAATAGCCTAATATGGCAGCTGCCTACTTAGGGTCAACAATGGAAACACAAACAGCGTTGAATACCTTAGCATTTTTTTTTTGTCCATTTTTATCATTTTTCGGCAGAGCACAAAATGCACACGAAGCCACAAAGTCAATTAGATGTACTGAATACCACAATGAGCATGACTCAGGAAAACAGATTCTTGATTAATGACATTTCAGTACAACTCATCTCTTGCAGACTTTTATCCGTAGGCACACTTCTCTATGGACTTCCAAGGTCACACTAAAAGGGTCTGACGTTCACAGAATAATTATTCAATAGTCCAATATCTTAATGGACCAGCACCAGGCCACCACAATGAGCACCACGGCCTTCCATGGCCAAAAAATCTGACATGATAAAAAGGATTTTGATACAAAAAAAGCGGAGAGATCTGTATAAATTTGAGCTCCTCTGCACATTGTTTGCTCAACGATTCCCTTTAGCCAGATCAATCAGAGAGAGAGAGAGAGAGAGAGAGAGAGAGAGAGAGAGAGAGAGAGAGAGAGAGAGAGAGAGTTCTTGTGCATGGGAACACTATTGTTGAAACATCAAGTGTCAACCTTTTGAGGTGAAACCATGCATACGTTTCCCAAGTGGATTAACGTCTTGCAAACAAAGCCGAGAGGTTTATGGAATAAAACAGTTAAGCTGGACAGAATGCTAACAAACATCAGCACGTTATCAGACTTGGATAGAATTCATACATAACCTGTACACTTTCTACAATATTTATAATCATTGTGAGGAAACAAAAAAGAAGTGCCATCACTAAAATGTAAAGAAAGATATTTTGCCATGATTTAATTGTACATTTGCATTTTCTATTTAAATTACATATGTTCAAAATGAACATGATTGAGACAATGGATATTTACACAGCTTATGCATTGAGTCTGAGGGACTGATCTTCTCGTCGTCTGGAGGAAATGTCAATGTCTATGGAATCTTTGCCCACGATGAGACGCAGGCGTTTTGCTGGTGGGAGCGGGATGAAATCATCCTCGTTATCAAAGTAGTCCTCTTCTTCGTCCTCAGAGGACAGCGATTCCACTTCCATGTTCTGACCTACCTGAGTGGCCGCCTTGTGATCCAAAACATCCCCCCCCATGCCCAAGGTGACGTCCTCCGGGTAAGCGCGATGCAAGCCGGTGCCGTCTTCCTCCCGCTTCAGTTGGATCTTGAGCTTGGTGGAACTGCTGTGGGAGCTGTGGCTAAAGCCGTTGTTCAGTTTGGCCACGTACGAGCCGCTCCTGTCCTTCTCGTGCTCTTTGCTGAATTTGATGCTGATTTTGGAGGAGCTCGAAGAGGTGGTATCTCTGGGCTCTTTCTTACTGCTGCTGCTGTCTCGACGCCGGCGTAGTGTTATCTTAGGGATGCCTGAGTTGTTCTGCAGAATTAGCTGAGCGTCGTAACGCGTGATCTGCCGCTTCTTCTTGCCCTTGCCTCGGCGGAGAGACTTGCTGCTTTTAGCCGAGCCGTTGTAGTGCTGGTGGCGGTCTGGTAGGCCGAGCACTACCTTCCCACAGTCTGCTACATCTGCAGCCCGAACCGCATGCCGCAGGTCGGGCACGCCCTCCTGGAGGAAGGACTCGCCGTAAGAGCCGCTGTCCTCCTGTTTTATCGTCCTCCTGCGTCTAGGACACGTCCCTTTCTTTGGACAGCTGGTCTCCAAACTAGGGGTGTTCATCTGGTGCCCAGGTGTCACAGGGATGAGTTCTCCAGGCTCCGACTTGAAGACAACACCCGGGCTAGACGGCTGACTTGATGGCTGCGTGCCGTCGGACCCCTGAGCACCGAGAGAGGTCCTCGTGGACCTACGAGTTCTGTAAGGGCAAAGTATGCTGTCCTTGCACAGGGAAGCACCCTTCGAAGAGCTCTGATTGTTTTCCGATGGGCGCGCTTTGCCTACAGAGCTGCGTCTGTCCGCGTCTCGCCTGGAGGGCTCCTTGAGATTCCCGCTAGCGTTCACTCGACTAGAGGCTTTTGTCCATACGCCTCGACACCGTCGTCTTCCTTTAGGCAAAGGCTGTGCAGGCTTTGACTTAAGTCTCTTTGGTAAACTTGAAATATTCGTTTGACTTCGTTTCGAGGATGAGGTAGAAGAAGGAGTGCTTGACAGAGTTTGCCTTGTTACAGCCTTTGCTTCTCCGTGCTTTTTGACACAGGACTGCGAAGTCCTCTTGCGTAATGCTGGAGAGACATGAAAGGAAGAGAAGAGAACTGATGAGCATGAGCTGTAACAGCATTATTAGTATCAAACGTCTAGTATTACAGTTCTCTCACATGTTTGTACAGTGGTTGGTTCCTGAGAGTCTGCCTCTGCATTGGAGCTGACAGACTGGCTGTCGGAGTTCCTGCAACTTTCCCCCAGCTTCTTTAGTCTGTTCAGACGCTTGTCTGTCTCTCTGAGGCCGTATTTACTATTGATCACCGGAGTCTCCACAGGCAACCCTGCTTTCGACTTAAAAGCTCCAGTGCCGCGTCTGAAAGAAGAATCGTATTATTGAACATTACATTTAAATATACATAAGCAAATAGGAACATTTCAAATATAAACTGCACTGCTAAAACCTAAATAAATATTATTTGAATATGAAATATTGTGTAATATTGGTGTACAAATAAATATTTACACAATAGTACGCAAGAAGTACATAATAAATGTTTACTGTTTAATTATTACATTTAATATTTGAAAGTATACATTGAAATTGATATTAACTTAATTTTATTAAACAAATGTTAATAAAACAAAGTCCAACGCAATCCAAAAATGTCCAAAACTTTTATTTGATATTTATTTCTTAATCTACTGTAATAAATATTTAAACGTTAATATTTAAATATTTGGAGAAGGTATATAACTTATGAACTAAGCATCATTTCAACAGAATTCTAACAGTTTATATTCAAAGTACAGCCAAAATGCTGTTATAGTCATCCATTCCTAACTGCTGCACTGAAAGAAATGTGAGAAACTAGAGGCATTCAGCACATGATACCTTTCACAAGTATAGCATTCACAGAATTCATTGTTTTCTCCAAAGAACCCATCTCCATAGTAACAGGAGATCTCTTCCCCCGGTTCAATGTCCCGCAGAACCTTTACACAGGCGGTATCTCGGCCTGTTGACACAAACTGCAAAAAACACAGCACATCAGCAAAATGTCATTTTCTCGTTTAACGGTTAATCTTCAAGAGACTCTTCATTTCGGAGTCCAGACAAACTGCGACAAACACCGCACATGAGCAAAATGTAATTTCCCGATTATCGTTTAATCTTCATTTATGAGTCCACCCTCTTATGTACTTACCTTGCAGTTTGGCCGGCAATCTGTAAAAACAATTAAAAAAAAACACCTTCAATTTTTAAAGTCACCTTAGGATAATTGTTTAATTTATCGATCATGGGTGACTATTCAAAATCTAGAAGAGAAATACCGTGGTTAATAAAAGCCGCAGGTCCCAGCCAAAGTTGTGCGCAGTTTTTGCGTGTAGAGTACATGACACTGAAATCATTTTCTCCATGTCGAAGCAACATCCTCTCTTCACTGGGAGACAACTCAGCAATGCAGCCCACAAGATGTTCGATTTTATCATTTCTTTTCCTGTAATGTGCAAAGTATGAATATGAGATGAAAACTAGCGGCAAATTAAGTTGATTATAAGTTTGATTATATAATAACGTTAACGCACCAATCTTTTGTTGCTACGATTTTGGCTCCGTTTTGCTCAGATGAGTAGCGATTGCAAGGAAGGATCTCAAAGCCACTGTCTGAAGCAAACATGCGCAGGTAAACAAACACCTGATGGGATATGAGAGGGGAAAAAAACATATGTAAACATTTCATAAATATTTTGAGAATTTTTTTATAATTTAAAATAAAAGTGTAATGATATACATATAAGTGTATATATATATATATATATATATATATATATACACATACATATACACACACACACACACACAAGTATATCATTACACTTATATTTTAAATTATATATATATTCATATTTTTGTTTTTAATAATTTAAAATATAAGTGTAATGATATACATATAAGTGTGTGTGTATATATATATATATATATATATATATATATATATATATATATATATATATATATATATATATATATATATATATATTTATACATACACATACACTCACACACACTTATATGTATATCATTATATCATTACAACAAAAATATGAGTGTATATATATATAATTTAAAATATAAGTGTAATGATATACATATAAGTGTATGTGAATGAATATATATATATATATATATATATATATATATATATATATAAAATGTATAAAATACACACACACTTATATGTACACACATAGTAAAATATTCACAATTAAATATTAAATAAACTATATTTACACTTAAAATGTATTAAAATATTTGAAGCAAATAATCAATACTATATATTCATTCTATAATCAAATATTAAAGGGACAGTTCACCCAAAAATGAAAATTATCCCCTAATTGACTCACCGTCGAGCCATCCTATATGACTTTCTTCTTTCAGACAAATACAATCAGTTATATTAAAAAATGTCCTGGCTCTTCCAAGCTTTATAATGACAGCACAAAATGTGAAGACCAAAAAATGCATCCATCTATTATATTTTTTTAATATAACTCTGATTGTATTCAACTGAAAGAAGAATGTCACATACACCTAGGATGGCTGGAGGGTCAGTAAATCTATCACTTTAAGTAAACAAGAGTTTCATGTTTTAATAGGGCATTTAATTATAATATGTATAAACAATTAACATTTTCTATACATATTTATATCATAAACCTGCCAGGACACTGGTAAAAAAAGAGCATCAACATGTAGAATAAATCATGAACCAAGATCTTTCCAAAGGTATGATTTACATGTGCTTTAAAGAGCTTCTCTTGGGACTTGGTCTTGTTGAGGAAGTGATGTCTCGTCCAATCACCAGAGGTCAGAGCCACAAAAGCTTTCTCCAGGTTGTCATGCTTCTTAAAAAGCTCAATGATGTCCCTTAGCTCCCCTTGCCGACCTTTGATTGGTCGAAACCTAAAACGGAGCATCATATCAACATGAAAGAAAAGCTTTATAAAAGCAAACCCTGAACAATTCACCAAGTTAAAAACAAACCTGGTGTTCATCTTGTGGGTCTGGAAGCCTAGGTAAGGATCTAGGATCAAACTAGTGCTCAAATCATCATATTCACACAGCTCCTTGGCAGTCATTCCCGATGAGGGGACATGGCGCCTTTCTGCCTCCGGGGGCGCCCCACCACAACCTGTATGAACATTTAACATAATAACCACTAAGGACAGGGCTAAGATGATGAACTCTTAGGTAAACAAGTTGGGGGAAAAAATCAAGTGATCTGTGTGATGGATTGCCAAGGAACTTACGTCGACTGCATCGTCTGCCACTCGGGGAGCCTTTGCTTTGACGAAGATGGGCTCTCTGTGTGTTCTGCAGCCTGGACTTGCTTACGAGCTGATTACTGGAGAACTTGCTGCCATGTCTCCTGCCATTCAGCACCATGTTCTTGGATTCTCCCATCTACTTCATACCAGCTGGTGTTCTGGAGAAGGCGCATTGAGCTTCTGTGTGCTTGTGAGAAACCATTCAACAAGGAGACCGCAGAAAGAACTGGGCTGCAGCCTGATCTGTCGTGTTATCTGCCAGGATAGTCCAATTCTAAATCCTTCTTCAAGTGTTAATTCACCTAGATAAAATCACAGATCATTCATTTAATTTGCTTATATTCCTTTATATATATATATATATATATATATATATATATATATATATATATATATATATATATATAATTCCGGTAGTTGTTATTATTCAAACATAGTAGTTGATTTCATGATCAGCATGCAGGTGATTTAAAAAGTCTGAAGCGTTGTGCGAGATGATTACTTTCCAAATATTCTTGAGTATTGAGCGCCACCCCCTGGCTGCAGATGGAAATAACAAAAGCTGCCTTCAAATAAACTACAAATATAGAATTCACAATTGCGAATGTCTTGGAAATGATGTCAAATCGACTAACAGTTCATAGAAATGATTGTTTACATATAATTTGGTAGATAATTTACATCAGCATACTACTCTATCGTGGCTTAAACACTCCCATGTAAGCGTCGGTGTATTTAAATCCCAACACAAACCACATTGACAAGCCGATTGAAGTTTAAGCCCCAAAATACTTTTATACGGAACACAAGGTTTGGGGCAATATAATGACTTTTAAACTGTTAATTCGCTTTTTGTGCTGCTAAACCCTCTACAACGGCGATGAACGTAAACATTCGATGAATGCTAACTAGCTTAGCGTCGAGCTAACTAAACAATGAGACTTGGCAAACCGGCAGACCAAGCATATCTAAAACAGAGTTTCTCGTAGATATTTCAGTACTTTAATAGTCAAAATAAGAGCATGCTTGCGCTCCTAAGATTTAATTTCTGCGTACATTTTTTAAAGATATTGACATGAAATATAATAATAGGAGTATCACACTGGGCCTAATGTGCAGCTAAATGCGAGATTGCTAGGCGACACCCGGAAAAGCCCTGAGCAGGAGTGATCGCGGTCACCATATTCACGCAGTACTTTAAATACTCACTTTTTTCCCCTCTGCGTCAAAGCGTGCCCATCACCAAAGTCCAATGCATTCCAAAAATGACATATTGCCGAAAGATTGTCCGAATTTTTTGCATTAAAATTCAAGATGGCGGCCGTTTCCAGATCAACAGAGACGAAGGGACAACCGAGCCGCCTCAGAAAGAAATAGACCCAAAATGTTTGAATTACCGGCCCTAATTTGACGCTCACTGCTTCTTTCTACCTCCCAAACTGTCCGTATAATACTGTCGCACAAAGAAAATGTGGCTAGATGTTCATCAAGAGCTACAAACGCCTCGACAAACTCAGATGTATACAAAGACAGCGTTGTTGTTGTACCCCTTTAAATGTGCACTTGCGGCTCGATCAGTGCGCTTGTGTTTCCGTAGAGCAGCAACAGCATCCCATCGCACCATAGCCTCTCACGAATTCACACTTTTCTTCTCTAACTTTTCTTAAGCTCTAGAAATCATAATGTGTGCCGTTATATATAATAGTGAAACACAAATATTCTTGTGCACATAATGCAAGATAAATTATTTAATCATTAAGATGTGTCTCGTGCTTTGTATTGTAAACATATTTTCTAGGCCTAGTACTTCCATTATTTTTGTTTCACGCAGATACACTACTTTATAGCAGCCTAATGAAAATATAGCCTATGAGTAGGCTAGTGTGCGTGCCAAATGTCTTTGTTGCCGTTTTGATGAGTTTGACTACTTCTTTATTGATTGGAATGGGAAATACTAAAGAACAAGAAAAGTAAGAAGAAAAAAAATACATTAAAATAAACTAATAGCAATTACAAAATAGTAACATTAATATCAAACTTTGAAAAGTCAAACCAAAACAAACTATTTTGATCATTCCTTTAAAATCCTATTTGTTTCTAATATATAAAACAATACATTTTTTAATAAAGAAGAATAGGACACGGTGGTTGTAGGCTATCTAAAAAATGATAGAAAGATAGCCTAAGATGTTAGCGGTGTCTAATTCCTAAAAACTAAAACTGTTAATAAACTGTGTGATCCAGATCACAAAACTATGTTATAAAAGATTTATTTTATTAATCAAATTGAAAAGTAAGTGTAGTCAGAAATGTCAACAAATTAAATGTGGTTATATGTAGGCTGACAGTTCAGTCAACACGTGCACTTACAACATAAAGGTGGCTTTATTTAATGAATATAATTTTATTAAAACAGCTTTTTTATGGTTATAAATGTAGAGGCATGGCTTTAACTGAACACATCAAATTATCAATAGGCATAATACCATATAAGGTAAGAGCAAAAACATTAATTTAGGATAATTGGATAATTTTTAAAGTGATCTTAATGTCAAAATGTGTCCCAATTTAGGCTACCTGATTTCACCGCTATTTGCATGCTTTTTATTTTCAAACTTCAAAAAAACAATTAACAATCTATAGCCTAGCCTATATAGAAAAATGTGGTAGGCCTACGCTAATGACAATGAGTCTGAAATAAATGTTGATGATGATGAAAGTTAATGATAGGCTTACATTATGTAGCCTACTAAATATATGAACATATATAGTTTTAAATGCTTTCTTATTATAATGAAAAATATTTTATGTATCAATCAACTTTTTATTCAAGACACTAGCCTAATAGGTCCATGGAGACAGCACAATGCAAATAATAATACACATAAAAATTATAAAACATAAAAAATTAAAAATGAGCACATCAGGAGTCATTTATAAAACATATACAGGCTTCGGGTCCAATATTTCCAAAAGCAAGATTTGTAGCTACCTTGTATCACTCTTAGAAACACTTATATTTGTCTTGATGTATATTTTATGGATTCTTTTTTATTAGAATGTCTTAAGCACGCAGGACTGTTGACTGAATGTTTGTAAATTGAATTCTAAAGTAAAAATAAATAAATAAAATAAAATAAAATATTAAAAAAAGTCGATCTGAAATGGCTTTTTAAAACAGTTGATTGAATCTGTTCGAAAGAACCGATTCGCCGGACGTTCCGTGACATATAATGAAGTTGACAGATACACGCTGTGAAATAGGTTATGCTTCTGATATGATTATTTTAATAATAATAATATCGATCAGCGTGAGCTATTTTTAAAATAAAAAGTAGTGATGGAGAAATATTTCTCCAATATGTGACAAAACGATACAGCTGTCGCTTGACGCGGAACTCATGACAGCAGTCGAAAGGCATGTTGAGCCTGTCCTTAAGTCAGTCTTTCAATCCGAATCCTGTTTTAAATATATTTGGTGAACATTTACATAGCTGTTCCCGGATCAGCTATAAACACACAAGGCTGTAACACGCACATTGATGATGTCACTAGCCGAGAACAACAACAGCCCCTCAAAGGGATTCTCAGCACAGCTTAGCTTCTTAGTTTGCTCTAAAGTGCTGACTAATTCTCACCAATTAAAGCGTTCTTTGCGAAATAAGAGCTCAGTCAGACTGTCACGATAATTTGAGTTTAATTATTCTATTGAGCAAACGTACAGAAGGCATTTTACAGCTATCGCTAGAATATGTCAGGCCGCAGTGACAGGCTAACAACGCGCTACTAGCGGTTTATAAAACTATTTCACTGTTTGTTTAACTAACAAACAGTTGATTAACTTATTTCTTCTAATAGTTCACTAAAAACAATCATGTGCTGAGTTGTATTTGCGATTAATATTAACTTTGTTACGTCTAAGGAAACTGCTATGTCAAAGGTAAGTTATCATTGCAAGTGTTTCCACACATATTATGTGTACTAATTTTATTCAATGTATATATTTTGAATTAAATTAGTACACATATTTTATGTACAAATTTAATTCAAAATATATAAATTGTAAAACTTTCAGACATTAAATTGTTTTAATATTGCATGTGTTTTATGAATTCACTGTTGAGATGCTCTGTCTTGATGCACATAAAAACAAAACAAAAAACATCTCATTTTTATTTGTAAACAAAACGCTTTTAATAGATAGCTTGATCCGGTTTACAAAACCTATTTCTTCCAAAAATCGAATTGATGCCATTACAGCTGCGAGTTAACCGAGTCGGTAAGAATGGATAGTAATTGCATTTGCAATGTTTCATGCATTTGAGATGCACATTATAAATGACATTTTGTTTTCTGTAAGGAGCAGTCAAACATCTGTCAGTGAGAGGGTAAGACTAAAGGATGATCTTGAAGATTTAGCCAAGCACTGACTAACATGCCTCAACGGAAGAGAGCCCTTGTTCCCATTAATACAAGGAGAAGAGTTAAAGGAGATGAAGATTACTTCCCTTTCAACTCCCTACCGGTGGAATGTCAGCTCCATGTGCTCTCATTCCTCAGTGAGGTGGACAAATGCAACTCTGCCCTTGTGTGTGCAAGCTGGAGTTGTTTAGTGCGCTCCGGGAAGCTCTGGAGAGTTGCAGACTATTCTCGCCGTGGGGTGTTTCATCTGGGCCAGGAGGGTCTGCTCGTTTCCAACAGAGAGTTTGAGCGCTGGAAAGCTTGGGTTCACCATTACACTCATCATCTTATATCACGAGGGGCTAGTTTGCTCACTCTGAAGGCCAGTTTTGATTTAGGGGACCCGTGCAATAAGTGGGGAGAGCTCCTGTCACACCTTCTAGAAAACGTGCATTGCCGGGATCTCAGTCATTTAGATTTGAACTGGACATTTACGCTGCTGGAGCCTCTCGACCTTCGTGTTCACACCAGCTCTAGCTCTCATCAAGACAATATTACCAAGATGGACCAGGTTAACAACTTCCAGATTCTCCTGACCAGACTCGTCCACAGCTGTCCCAGAATAACCAAAATGCGGCTGCACTTCGACTGGTCCGAAACCTCAGTCACGCTGATCACTCAGTTTCAACACCTTCGTATCTTAGAACTAAAGTACTTTTGGGTGTTCAAAGGGGTCAGCCCGAACACTTTACAGACATTGACGAAATCGCTCCCTAATCTAAAATCCCTTACGCTCCATGTTCTTGTACCTCTGCGCAATTTAGGCATCTCGTACACCCTTGAATCCCTTTCGCTCGAGTTCTTGGATGTGTCGCCCAGTCGCGGTCTGGTCTTCTCCTGCCTCAACCTTCCGGCGCTGCGAGAGCTACGGGCGAAAAAGATAGTTCGGGGCATTACTCTGGACCGCCGGACTCGACTAAGGATACAGAGCCGATGGCCCTGCTTGTATCAGGTGTTGCGTGAAGGGACGCCCAAGCTTCAGGCCCTTAACAATGAAAGACTCCTTCCCAACTGGAAAGAGCAAAGTTACAGAGAGCTGACGTCAATCCTCCAGCAGTCTTGCTATTGCCTTCAGCATTTAGACAGTTGGCTCTGGTGAAGTCAAAACTTAAACAATTAAAGGCTGCACGTAAATGGCCTGAAGGGACACGGCCACATCCGGAAGGAAAAACATCAGAAGGACCAAAAATATAATCAATAACACAATTCCGATTCTCTCTAATGAAAATTATTTAACAATGTAATTTTATTATACATAAGCCACACCTTGCTAGCAAATCATTTGATTTAACTTCAATATATGTCCATTTTTAGTAACCTTCCAATTCTGCCTAAAAAGAGTTTTGACTTGTGCTATGAAGGTTTATGGTCCAGGCTGAAGTGTGCACATTTTTTAGGAGCTTAGGTGAATTCAGGAAAATTGTTCTATTGTGCAAAAAGGAGGATAAAGGGGATTGCAGCAATGGAGAATGGATCACTTTAACAAGAACTCTTAATTCCTTAACATTTCAGTCCTTGTGTTTCAGTACGAATCATCGAAAATGTAGTTTTTTGCCTTTATTTGTGTGAATTTATGTCCTTAACTAGATTTTCTGTGTTCTGTGACCAATCTATATTTCAGACTTTTTCCTCTTCTGACAATTTCTGTTTAATCTCACTTTCATGAACTGGAATGTAAAAATATTTTATTTTAGTTCAACTCTGTGATTTTAAGGATTTTTACTTGAGTGAAAATGTTTTGTGGCAACCTCAAGTTTATCCATATTTGGGGCAAATTATATTTCATTCTTGAGTTTAGGGCTTTCTTAAGAAGTGATGAGAATAAAACTTGAACTGCTTAGACATTCTTTACGTTTTGAGGTATTAAGCTGACCAATGAATAGGCATGATTGAGATCATATACTCTGCATTCATGCTAAGCATTAACATAATGTGCCTTTAAGTTTTCTTTCATTGAGTTTTTCTTTTATATAATGAAAATATTGCCTTTAGCCTGAAAAATATGTTGTGCATAGAATAATTCTGTTCATTCTCCCCTCGTAACCAGCCTGTGGATGAAATGTGATTTGTGTGCAGTACTTTGTGCTCATCCACAGGATGGCACCATACCCTTTTCTTTTTGGTGCAGTGATGCAATAATTCAGTGTATTGGCTGGAACTCAAACAGCTAAAATAAATGGATATGATTTTACAAAATAACATTTGTGCTGGTGTTTTTTTTTTAAATGCACTTAAAGACTTGACATGTTAAAGGACAAAATACTCTTTATAATTTGAATTTAAGATGAATATAAATAGATATTTTAAAGTATTTTTTAAAGATTACCATTTATCTATCCATCTATCCATCCATCCATCCATGACAAACAGATATTCCCCTGTATGTTTTTTTTTTTTTTTTTTAAAGACGTTTAGATTAAAACTCAAATGATGGGAAGGTAGGGATACGTTTTTAAAAATAACTAACTCTCAGGAAAAAACATTTCAAATTTCACTCAAAGACAGTAGTAGAAAAGGCGTGTGTTTGTGTTTGTTTCTTTGTTTGCTTGTTTGTTGGTGTTTTCAATGAGTCGTCAGAACTTTGGAAAAGTTTTTGGCCAGCACAACGCGTCACCTCTGCCAAGGTCCCAAAAAGCTTGATGTCTTATCACTGAGGTCTGAAGGTCTCTGGCAACATAAGATGGACTCAAGATGATCTGGGATTCCTCCAATTGGTTCCAGTGATTAAGTACAATTTCTTTCAAAATGCACATCTCTTTTCTTAGCAACAAAACTCTATAATGTGCTTTTTGCTGACCTTGTACTGCACAACAGATATTATAACTGATTCCAGGTGTGGGGCAAAGAGCGATGGGACATATTACATGTGAAATACAGTCATGTTTGTTTGTTTCTGGCTCATCCATGCTAGTTAATGTGTAATCCTGATAGGCGTGGTAGCGGTGCTTGACACCTTTAACAATGCATATATTGTCAAGGTCTGCGAGAGAGTACAGAGTCTAAAAACGTTCAGCAAGTTCTCTTAGCTCACTTTATTCTTGGAGGTCTCTCAGAAGGATCAGAAATGGCCAAAGTAGCAGGAATATCGAAGGCCGTGGCTGTCGCCATTGGGATCATCACAGTTTCTTCTGTTTGTGGTTTAGTGTTGATGACTGTGATGTTCCAACTTCAAATAGAGGAGAACACTCCGCTGGTTCCACCTCGTCCAACTAAACCTCCTGTTATTCCAACAGATCTTCCACCGAATCTCAGACTTCCTGACAATTTGATTCCTGAGAGCTACAAAGTCGTCCTCCAACCGTACCTTTACTCAGCGATTACTAACAACTACACAAACCAATCCTTCGTTTTCACGGGGAACTCAACTGTAAGGTTAAGGTGTATGAAAGACTCCAAAACCATTTTTCTTCATGTTCACAAACTAAATGTGACAAATGTGGAAGTGAGAGAATCTGATTCAAATAAGAAATTATCAGTGAAGAGCTATAAAATTCACCACAATGAAAGTAATTTTCTAGAGATCCAACTCGAGAAAGACGTGATTTTTACAAATGGGACCTACTATGATCTTTTTACCAACTTTGAAGGGGAACTTTCTGAAGACTTGGCTGGGTTGTATGTGAGCCGGTACACCGAGAAGAGCGAAGACGAGGATGAGGAGGATAACGAGAGGTAGAGGTTCAGAATATATATAGTCTTTCATATGTTTCTTTTCATTTTGGTAAAACAAAACAAAAAACAAGAACTTTCAGTCATTGATACAATGTGAATGTGTACTTATATCAGTCTAAGATACACACTGTAAAAAATATTTCAAAAAAGTTACCTGGTTGCCTTATTTCTGTGAAATTAAAATTTTGAGTTAATAAAATGATTTTTTTTTTAGATTCAACAACCTTTATTATGATATTATTAAAAGATTTTGTAAGCATATTGGGTAATTGTGTGTGTTTTATTTCTGATGATGCAGTGAAACATGCCAAATACTGCTATTTTCATGATTTACCAAATTTTTCAGACACAATAATATTTTGAGTTTCTATTTATTAAAAAAATTTCCTTCGTGGTATCAACTCAAATTTCTAATTTCAATAAACTCAAAATTTTAAGGCAACCAGTTTACTTACTTTTTTAAGTTAAACCAACAAATTATTTTTACAGTGCAGTATTTGTGGTCATGCAAATACTTGTGGAAATATCTTCATTATAATCACCAGGGGCTATCTCTTGTCCAGTAAATTGTTTATTGTAAGAAGCCTCCTGATATTTTTGTTGCTCGCTTCTTCTCTATAACTGTTAAAAAAATATTCAGGCCAATTGAACATTTTCTAGTGACTGATGATCACATCTAAAAAAAAAAAAAAAAAAAAAGGAAGAAAAAAATCTATTTTTTTTTAGTTGGTCAATTGAATATATGTGAATTAAATTGCATCAATTCACAGAAATTTAATTTGGCCATCTGAACAATTTAGATGTGATCAGTCACTAGAAAATTTGGGGCCTGATTTAAAAAAAAAAAATTTTAAGTGTAGAAATCACAATTACTTTATAGACATTCACTGTTGTTTTTACATGCAGATATCATGTCGTTTCAATGACAAATAAGTGAAGCATCGATCCTGAACATTTGAATTCAGTTACTGATGTTAATTGTTATTTCTTTTTTCGCATAAATATAGATTCCTCGCCACCAGCCTGTTGCAACCCACAAATGCGAGGAAAGTATTTCCGTGCTTTGATGAACCGGCTCTGAAGGCTGTGTTTGATATTACTATTATCCACAGACCTGGAATTACAGTTGCCCTTTCCAATGGAAAAGAAGGTAAGAATCCTTATTGTTCGGCTTAACAAATTCAATATTTCACATATTTCATAAATACACTTTAAAATAAAGGTTTCAAGAGTGGGTTTCACAGCAGTGCCATAGAAGAATCATCTTGGGTTCTCCAAAGAACCAAGAACATTAAAAAAAATCTAGCCTTCTTCTTCTTTCTTCTTCTTTATGGAACAATAGATGTAATTAAGAACATTTAATTACATTTTGTCCTCATGTTTCTTAGTCTTTTGGTTCAAAACCTGACAAATTAGAAAAGACTTGATTATTTGCAACAGATTTAATGTAATCAAAGAAGTTCAAGGTATGTATTTATACTCAATGTATAATTTGTTTTTCAGACTCAGACTCGATAGAAATAGATGGAGAAGAATGGATTGTGACTACATTTGGTCAGACACGCATCATGTCAACTTATCAATTGGCTTTCATTATATCTGATTTTAAGTATAAAACGGCATCTTCTGGGATAAACATGCATGTATGTAGCTTTCATTTTTATTTAAGACACTTGAGTGCTGCCTTATATTTTAAGTTTTAACCCTTGCAAATTATTATTATGTGTTTCCAAGATATATGCTCGTAATGAGGCTATTGATGCTGGCCATGCTGATTATGCGGCTAAAATAACATGGACGATTCTGAATCACTATCAGACTGAATTTGGATTGAAATATCCACTGGAAAAGCTTGGTGAGTCAAGGTGGAAAAAACGGATGAGAAGGTTTCAATTCTCTGTTGAATTATGTGGATTATTTGAATTGCTTGCTTCAATACATGTGGATGAAGTTCACCACTTATTAAAGGGATGCTGCCAAAAAATCCTTTACTCATCCTCAGATCTGTTTTTACCGATCATACAACAAAAAGTTGTACCCATTGACTTTCAGTGTATGGACAAAAGAACTTTACAATAAGGTTCCATTTGTTAACATTACTTTAATTAACATTTACTAACAGTAATAATACTTCTAAAGTATTTATTAATCTTAGTTATTCATCCTTTATTAATACATTACCAAGAACATTATTAAGATCAAAAGTTGTATCCGTTAACATTGGTTAATGCACTGTGAAATAACATGAAAATGAAAATGCTGTAAGAATATATTGTTCTGTTAGTTCATTGCATTAACTAATGTTCACAAATGAGACCTTATTGTAAAGTGTTATCAAATAACTTTTGTGTTCTTAAAAAAAGTAATAGGAATATAATAACATAAATGACACGATGTTCATTTTTGATTGAACAACCGAACACACTGAACAAGCTGAAATGAGTCTGTGTGCCATATAAAAGATATGGGGGATCACAAGCTATACTTGTTTTATTACAGATCACATTGCCCTGCCAGATTTCAGTGTCGGAGCAATGGAAAGCTGGGGTTTAATTTCATATCAGGAGTCAGGTTTGCTGTATGATGAAAAGACGGGATCAACTTTTGATAAAGAACGGGTGGCCACTACGATTGCTCATGGGTTGGCACATCAGGTAAACATATTCATAACCTTTATATCATATAAGTCATCACTGACTAAAGTTTACATTGGGCTAGATATGTCAGTAAATGGCATTGTTAATCAAGCTGCAGTAGTGACAACCTAAAAAAAACTGTTGCAGTTGTACATTACCAGGAAATTGATCAATGGTGAATTAAAACAGACATAAAGAACTAAACATATTACCATAAACTCAAAAATGTTGAATAACTAACATGACTTTACTGTAAACCAGAATAAAAAATAGGTAATCAGTTACATCATTAAGTTAAGAAATTCAAAGTTTAAGTACGCATTTAACTTAACATTATAATGTAATTTCAACTTAAATATATTTCCACTTATAGTATTGGAAATTAGCTATAGCTGTAACTATAATTCAGCAAATGCTTATTGGTAACACAATGCTTCAATATCATTAGCATAGCAATTGCTCAAAGAGAACGACAATAAAGATAATTTAACATTTATCTGTTTTCAAACCAAGCTCATGCCTCACTTATCACATGATGGTAACCATGGTAACAGAAACTCTTCTACGTCACTACTAAATCTCCCACTTGACATTAATCGTGCACAGAAAACATGTTATAACATACTCTCCCTTTTAAATTCGTGGCAAAGCATGGAAAATTAGCCCTGTTTTAGGTCAGTTTGTATAAATGAAAAGAAACAAGTTGAGAACTCAAAACAATTAAACAATTCAAACGATTTAAAATGTGTCGTGAGCCGTGAACTGAAAAATAGCTCTAAACACAAAAGTTCACTTGATTGAACTAGTTTGTTTAATTTGAGTTTGCCCTACTTAATTATTTTGAGTGTTATGGTTTACAGTGTTGAGTCAAATAAATTAAAAAAACATAACATTTTCATTAGTCATGAAAATAAATAAACACAATCAAACTCAACATCAACCTCATTTTTCCCCCTATCCTATGATTACAGCATTTTGTAATTGAATGCAGTATTTTCTCTGATGTAGGTCTTTAGAACATAACATATTTATATCATACACTATAATAGGGGTTGAGAAAGCCTAAATCATAAATCTTTAAAGAAATAATTTTTCCATTTCAAATGTTTAATTTCAGTGGTTCGGAAACCTTGTCACCATGCGCTGGTGGAATGACCTGTGGCTGAATGAAGCATTTGCGACATATATGTCGTACACCGGGGTGGAAGCTGCTGACTGGGACTTGGTACGTCATTTTTTGCTTGTCATTTGTCGACCAACATAATGGGAATAACTAGCCTGACGTGGTCATACTCAATTCTAGTCAGACTAGAACTGCCCGACCTAAAAATGTTGTGGGCGCGGCTAAGTTCGGCTGGCATCCAGGCTATAGGGAATAACTTAAGTACATTAAAACTCCAACCTCCTTTGATGATATTGTACATGTGTGTTTTCAGAGCGATCTAATTGTTCTCAGGGAAATCCAGTCCGCTTTTCAAGTGGATTCCCTGAACTCTTCTCATCCTCTCAGCTTGCATGAAAATGATGTTCAAACTTTTTCTGAGATCATAGAACTTTTTGATGACATCACATACAGCAAGGTATGTGACATCTCAATACAGTTATAGTGTTAGTACCTTAAAGTAAAAAACTAAACAGAATACAATTTAATAACAATAACAATGTTCTGTACATCCTTTAGGGTGCTGCTGTGTTAAGAATGCTGTCTGCATTCATGACTAAGGATGCATTTAATAAAGGGATGAAGGTAAGCCAAAGCTGGGAAAAAATATATATACACTATCATTAAAATACTTGGAATCTTAGGAGGATTTTTTTTAAAGGATTTTTAGGAGGATTTTAGGAGGAGTTTTGAAGATGAAAGGTCTCTAATGGCCAAGAAGGCTTCATTTATTTGATTAATAATACAGTAAAAACTATAATATTGTGAAAATGATTACAAATGAAAGAACTGTTTTTAATTTTAATATATTATAAAATGTAATTTATTTCTGTGATGGCAAAGCTGAATTTTCAGCATCCTTACTCCAGTCTTCAGTGTCACATGATCCCTCAGAAATCATTCAAACAGGAATCACAGCCATCACATGAATACATCAACTTGTGTTAAATACTGTAATGTAATATTATTTGTGTTTTTATAACTTAGGACGTGATTGTCTAATTGCTAAATGTATATATTTTAGACATATCTCGCCAAGTTCCAGTACAATAACACTGTGTACGAAGATCTTTTGGAATGCTTACAAAAGGTAAATTGAGGACCTATATTCTATTTTTCAAGCTGAAATAATATGAGAGGATAATGAGAAATATTTCCCACAATGATCAGGAGACAACTCGAGATTTGGAAGGCTTCATGAGCACTTGGATTAAGCAAGCGGGATACCCAGTGATCACCATTATTACCCAGACGGGGGAGACTTCTCAAGAACATTTTTTACTAAAGCAAGGCGAGGGCCATAAGTAAGTTCCAAAAATCAAATGGCTGTTTATAATAGCATATCAAATTAAAAGTCCCATATTTTTGTACCATTATATGCAATATACCCCCGGCTTTACAGACAAGGATTAAGCTAGTCCAAGACTAAAATGCATATTTGATCTGATTTAACTGAAAGTCACTTAAGTTACACTGACATATCTTAAAATATGTAAGTGCCATTGTTTTGTCTCAAGATGTACACCAGTAATACTTTTTTCTAATTTATGTTTAAAAAAGCTACCTAATTGAACCAAGACCTAATTCTGGCTTAATCTAAGCCCTGTCTGTGAAACCAGGCCATAGTCTTTATTGTTTAGTCACTAATTCAGTAGTTTCCTTAGCCAAATTCAAATATTGTCTATTTTCTTCCTAACAGTATTCCATGGCAGGTTGAAATCACATACATTAGGTCTGATGATTTGGATGAGGTAAAAAAGGATTTACTGCGAGTTAAAGGGCCAGGTAAGGAACGAATTCAACTATAAAGCTTCATTTTAAAATGTAAAAGTAAAACCTAAATCCTGCCAAAACAACAGGCCTAAATGCAGTAGCTGTTTGTAGTTATTAACCATTCCTGCATTCTTCCTCATAGTTCGAAGGCCACATTTTCAACTTAACGAAAAACAAAAGTGGCTTCTCGCCAACATCAACTGCACTGGCTTTTACCGTGTGAACTACGATGAAGGCAACTGGAATGAACTTTTGTTGCAGCTTGAAGATAATTATCAAGTAAGCATCTTTATAGACATTTGTTATTAGTATCCTTTTTAAATCACTTTACAATTAAGGGCACAACATGACTTAGCGCAGGTACGCGAACCCTTGGCCAACAACCAATCCGGTTTAACATACTTGCGTGCGCTGTTCCATTGGTTTATCAAACTTTATAGGCTACTTAGGGGGGCCATGGAAATTTAAATACATTTAAATAGGCAACCTGTCACATTAAACCGTATGGTATTACTCACTTAAATTGCAATAAACCAAAGTCCCTTTAAGAAAGGCCATTTCACTCAGCGGCCATCTTTGAAATGCCTCTCGGGCATATGAGTGCAACTCCTATCTCTTTGATTGGCTCTCTGACTGATCATGATTGGCTCTTTAGTCTTTATGGAAGTTACTTTTCAGATTTTGATTAAAGATTACCACGGCAAAAAATGTTTTCGGTGTATCAACTTGCATGGATTAATTGTTCACCCTTAGACCAGTAATGTTTGCTAACAAAATAAATAAGGTCGATTTTGATTTCATGAGGACTTTAATGACTGTTGAAAAGACGTCCCTCTGACAAATCCTGTCATGGATGAAAAATAGTTCCAAAATAAAAGCTGAATGGACATTGGCCTATGTGAAGGCATTTTTAGTAAATGTTATGTTACATATTTTTATCGATTTACACACTTATAAATAAAGGTACCAGGAAGAACCAGAAATGGGTTTTCACAGTGATGCCATAGAAGAACCATTTTTGGTTCCCCAAAGAACCGTTTTGTGAAAGTTTCTTTAAAGAACCATTTTTTCTAGCCATTTTATAGCTTTTTTGCAATGGAAAGGTTCTTTGGATATTAAAGGTTCTTCATAGAACCATACACCCTGCCAAAGAACCATTTAAGAACCATTATTTTTAAGAGTGCCGTCCTATTTTTGGCCAGGGACGTTGCTGTCGGACCTATGTTTGATGGGTAGTGTTGCCATGAAAATGCATAATTGTGTGAACACAGCATTGTTCACATTTCCGGGGTTCTCAGAACAAGAAGTCGCCAAATTGAGCTTGAGTAGCATAAAGCCACTGCGTTCAAGTACTTGCGTGAAGTATGCTTTGTCATTTACAGACAATATAACCTCAGAATACTGATGAGATCAAAAATGCTTTACAACATCTTTAGGTCATTCCACTCATCAACCGAGGGCAACTCATTGATGACGCTTTTAATCTTGCAAGGTACATTTTTCATTCAGCTAATGTGGTAAATAATTATATCGTTCACTGGGATTTGTTGCTGTATATTAACTTCTAATATTTCTGTAAAGGGCTCATCGCCTCAATGTCACTATTGCACTAAGTCTAACTAAGTTCCTGGTAAATGATACTGAGTATATCCCATGGGAGTCAGCCCTGAAAAACCTGGACCATTTTGTTCTCATGTTTGATCGCTCTGAGGTCTATGGTTCGATAACGGTGAGCACAAGGAAACCGTCTAATTGAACTCATGCAAAACAGTGAAAAATTGGATACATTTATAATTAACTTAAATTTTTATTTCTAGAAATACCTACGCAAGCAAGTCAAAGGACTATACGAGTACTTTCAAGAGTACACAGATAATGGAACCATTCCTGAGGAACACACTGACCGGTAAGCATCATTTTTGTCCTTCTTTAAATATATTTAGTTTGAAAATAGCAATCATTTTTAGATGTTTTTCCCCTTAGATATAACCAGGCAAATGCTGTTTCAGTGGCCTGCACCAATAGCCTTCCTGAGTGTGTAGAAATGGCAACAAGTCTATTCAAGGATTATAAAAATGGCACAAATCAGTGAGTTGCGTCTTTAAGACTAAATGGAATAATTGCAAATTACAGTCCTGCATAAGATATATTGACTTGAGAGAGGATGTCTTTTTACATTTAGGATTCATCCGAATTTGAGGAGCGCAATCCTTTGCAGTGCAATAGCTACCGGTGATGAGGATGATTGGGAATTTCTTTGGGAAGAATACCAAAGGACTACGATCGTTGCAGAGAAAGACAAATTAAGATATGCCCTATCGTGTACCAAAGAAATCTGGCTGCTAAACAGGTTAGGGCAGCGATTTGAGCTCTATACCATCTCAACGGCCAATTTGTTGACATCATACTCACAATCGACGTTTAATCCAACAGATACCTTGAGTACACTCTTGACCCTTCAAAGATAAGAAAGATGGATATGGTCTCTACCATAAACTACATTGCCAGAAATGTCGCCGGCCAGCCTCTCGCATGGGATTTTGTTCGTGGCAAGTGGTCCTATATCACCCAAGAGTAAGTTACGGTTCAAATTAATTTGGTGTAGTAACAACTTTCACTCAGATTCTCAATTAATTACAAAAAAAGTAACACATTAAATTGAACACGACATTTCGAAGTAGAAAGACCGCAAATATGTTCAGTTGGTGTATTTGGCATGAAAAAAAAGTTGAATCATGAAATATGAATCGGTAATTGCTACAGCAATCAGGAAGTTATAACACCCAAGTTGCATAACAGTATCAAAGCTCAACAGCAATTCAGAGTCCAAAGTCTCCCTTCAGCTATAAATGAATGATAGTCTTAATTGTCTTAAAGGTTTTATCTGTTTCTTGGAAACAATAAGTATATGGATATGTGACTTAACAATCATCTCTTGTGGGCAGGTATGGAGTGGGAATCGTATCCTTAGGCAGTCTTCTAGATGGCGTGACAAAGAGATTCTCCAGGGACGTTGAACTTGAAGAGGTGCTGTCACTTGCCATTTTTAATTACGCTCGGAGTCCTTCAGTTATTGTTGAAGGACGATAAAGTGTAGTAGTTGATTATGTCTAAATCTTAAATAGTGTTTCCACCATTTATCTTACACAAACATTTCTTCACACAGCTGAAGCAGCTTCAGAGGGAGCAGGATAAGGACAACCAGGGGCTCGCAGCTCGAGCTTTGGAGCAGGTCATTGAAAGGACAGAGGCCAATATTAAGTGGGTGAATGAAAACAAGCAGAATGTTAAGGAATGGTTTGATGGCGAGATGTAGGAACAAAAACAGATTCCACAATGAAGCAACACCCTCCTGTGGTTCAGAGATGGTTTTCACTGGAGTATTATTCAAGCTTTAGAAGAGAAGAGCAACGAATGTGCAATTTAAAATGGCTACATAACACATTCACTATGCTGTGTTGAGTAGTTAATGACAGATCTATTGTGTATTTTAGAGAAAAGGCTAAAAATGTATGTTTAGGAGAGCTTAATTTATTGCCTTTAATATAATTGAGTTGATATTACCGAGTATTGTTTACAGTGATGAAATCACATCTAAGCACATACACCAAAAACATAAGCACAAAGGACTATATGTTATTCTTTGTATTTGTATTGTTTATTTTAATTAAAATGCATATTGTGAAAGCTAGTATTTTGAAATTTACCTTTTTATAAAACTAAAAACTTCAATTTTGTTGATAATTGTGATTATTGATATTTAAAAAATAATGACAATGGTTGTGATTTATATTTTGAAACATGTAAAAGTTAAATGTACATCTTTAAATAAAGTGTTTTTTAAACATTTGTTTGCACTGATACTGTAATATATCTATAATATTTTGGTTAAAGATGGACTATAATTGGACTATATATTGCTGTTGATCGATTGCAAATCACAAATCTTTTCTTGTTTACTTACTTTTTAAATAGATTTTATAATGTAATAATTTCACAGTTAATTTGTCTTTTGTAGTTTTTAATTGTATCTTTTTATGAATTAAGGCCAGTATCACTGATAGTAATATTAACTATAGCCTATAGCACTGTTACGTCCCAGCCTTCGTCTAAGGGTTTATGGAGGGAGTAACAAAAGAATTATTAGAAATTACAAATAATTGAATAAATAAATAAACGTTGAGGAGTCTCCTCGTCCACTATCCCAGATCTTTTCCTCTCATTACACTTGAGGTTTCTTGTAAAAAGGTTCCCCAAGCTTTTTACTACCACTCATACAAAAGATTAGAACAAGAATCTAGTTAACCAGTGTTTTATTAAAGGGGTTAACATAAATCCAATATCAACATAAAGAACAAAAACAAACAACAGAATTAAATAACCAAATCATCAGGAGAGGGCAAGGCCAAAATAACAAACAAAACAATCTCTTACTAAAGGGTATTAAGTAAACTAAATTCCCTATCAAAAGAAAGTTAAAAAAAAGAACAATACTCTTACCTCTCTCCCTAACTAAATATAAACAGGAGAAAACTTAGGAGTGGGTAAACCCAAATTAATTGGCGCCCACCTCCCTACACGGTTATACAACTTCTGATCTCACACCAAGTCGAAGCGGCCATATCTTTGTGTTCACTCCACAGAGTCACAATACACACATCACAAGTCACAATTTGCTAAATAGCAACTAAAGCCACTTTGCGTCTGGGTTAGTGGAAAAGGGACTCCTCCTGAGCCTTGTCTCACTGCTGCTTATATCCACCACGGTCCAGCTAATTAGGATCAGCTGCGGGTCGTTTGGAGTGCTGCATGACACAGAGATAGAGAGAGAGAACAATAGGGAGGGGAGAATTCATCATCAAACCATTCAACACATAATTACGTCACAAGTCGTAACACCCCCACCATTAAAGATTATAAACAACGAGTCGTTTATAATAAACAGCCATCAATTTCTTACGACCTAGACAACGCATCAGCAACAATATTGTCTGAGCCTCTTTTATAACGAATATTAAGAGTAAATTCATTAATAGCGAGAGCCCATCGCATAAGTCGCTGATTTGAGTTTGACATGCGCTCAAGGAAAACTAACGGATTGTGATCTGTGTACACAATTATAGGAACCATACTACCACCTAAGTACACTTCAAAGTGCTGTAATGCCATCAACAGTGCCAATGCCTCCTTCTCAATAACACTATAGTTCTGCTGACACCGTGAGAACTTTTTAGAGAAGTATGAAACCGGATGCTCTACACCAAATTCATCTTCCTGCAGGAGGACTGCACCAGCTCCTGTAGCTGAAGCATCAGTTTGAAGTTGAAATGGGGCATCATATTGAGGAGCTTTAAGTATAGGGGTACTACAGAGTAAATCCTTCGCTGCATTAAATGCATGTTCACAACTAGGTGTCCAGACAAACCTTTTTGTGGTACTTAACAAATCAGTTAGTGGTGACACCACAGAGGAGAAATTAGGACAGAAAGCACGATAATATCCACACATTCCAAGGAATCGTCGTAACTCACGTTTGTTAGTAGGACTGGAATACTCAAGGATTGCGGTGATTTTGGCTTCAACTGGCTTAATCATCCCCTGTCCAACTTGCTTGCCAAGATAGGTAACTCGCCCCTTTGCGAACTCACACTTCGCCAGGTTCAAGGTTAATGAAGCATCAGCCAAGCGCTGAAGAACCCGCTTTAGGCTGGATAGATGTTCTGCCCAGGTTACAGAATGGATAACCACATCATCTAAGTACACTTCACAGTTCTCCACATCTGATAGCACACTACACATTAAACGTTGGAATGTGGCTGGAGCGTTCCGCATCCCGAAAGCTAGCACCTTATACTGCAAGAAGTTATCTGGAGTGACAAAAGCGGAGATTTCTGAGGCACGCTGAGTCAGAGGCACTTGCCAATATCCTTTCAGGAGATCTAGCTTTGTTACAAACTTGGCGTTACCCACCCTATCCACACAATCTTCCATCCTAGGAAGCGGGAAGGAATCAGCTTTAGTTATGTTATTGACTTTCCGAAAGTCAGTGCAAAAGCGATAGCTGGAATCAGGTTTTGGTACCAGTAAGCACGGCGAACTCCAGGGACTCTGACTTGCCACAGCAAATCCATGATGCAACATATACTCCACCTCAGCCTTCATTATGTCACGCTTTTGAGGATTAATTCGATAAGGATGCTGTTTAATCGGAGATGCACCTCCAACATCAATGTCATGGACACATAGTGTAGTCTTTCCAGGCACATCTGAAAACAGACTAGGAAACTCATGCAACACATCAGTCAGTTCATTAGCTTGACTTGTACTAAGATAAGCAAGGTGATTCTTCAAGTTGCTTAGAATGGCAGAATTCTGTAAACATGTGGAGGAAACTTGTACCTCCCTATTACACAATCCATCTTCTTCCATTACGTAACTGGCAACCATAGCGACAGTAGGAGTTGGCACACTTACGATCTCACATGGTTGTTCATCAGTACATTTATCACCTCTTGTTTCACTTTGGGTAATCACATACCTCTTTAACATGTTGATGTGGCACACACGGCTTTTCCGCCTACGATCAGGTGTATTAATGATGTAGTTTGTGTCACTCACTTTCCTTTTTACCACATAGGGACCGGTAAACTTCGCCTGGAACACAGAACCAGGGATAGGTAATAAAACAAGAACAGAGTCGCCAGGCTGGAAAGATCTTTTGACAGACTTCTTGTCATAGCATGCTTTCATCTTATCTTGCGTTGTTACAAGGTGTTGTGCTGCCACTTCACAAGCACGGTGCAGTTTTTGACGGAGAGAATGCACGTAGTCAGGGACAGTCATAGGGGTTGGATGTTCTTCCAATAGTCGGTCGCTTAATAACTTTAACGGTCCTCGCACTACATGACCGAAAACAAGCTCGGCCGGACTAAATCCTAAAGACTCCTGAACCGTCTCTCTCACAGCAAACAGAAGAAAGGGAAGGCCCTCATCCCAATCGTTTCCTGTCTCAACACAGTAACTGCGCAGCATCGTTTTTAGAGTCTGGTGAAATCTCTCAATCACCCCCTGTGACTCTGGATGGTAAGCACTGGATAACTGGTGATTTATACCAAGCCCTTTAAGAATCTGTTCAAACATTTTCGATGTAAAGTTTGTGCCACGGTCCGTCTGAATTATCTTTGGTAAGCCAAAAGTAGAACAGAATTTAATCAACTCTTTCACAACTGCTTTGGATTTCAGGTTGCGTAAAGGAATAGCTTCAGGAAAGCGTGTTGCAGCACACATGATAGTCACTAAATACTGGTGTCCTGCCTTAGTCTTAGGCAGTGGCCCAACACAATCAATGACCAATCTTTCAAATGGTTCACTCATGACAGGAATGGGGTTAAGCGGAGCAACAGGAATTCTCTGGTTCGGTTTTCCCGCAAGTTGGCAAGTGTTGCAAGCTTTGCAAAACGCAGACACAGTAGACTTTATACCAGGCCAGTAGAAGTATCTGGAAACTCTATAGAAGGTTTTTGTCACTCCCAAATGACCAGACATTATATGTTCGTGAGCCAGTTTTAACACAGGCGTGCGATAACTCACAGGCAAGACTATCTGCTGTACCTCCTGACAATTCACATCATCAGCATCAGGTTTCCATCTCCGTCTCAGCAGTCCGTCATCCCAGAAATAAGTCACTCCCGAATTATACATTTTCCCAAGATCAGCAGCTTTAACACAACTAGTTAGTGTCGGGTCTTCTCTTTGCGCACTTATTAAATGCTTTCGGCTCCCGACTAAGGAGTGTTTTGACTCCAAAGTAGGATCAGGTTTTAGCTCAGGCTCTACAAACAATGTACACTCCAATGGAGTAGAGTCAGGAACGAGGAACGAATCAGCAAGATCAATCATCTCCTTGAAGTTCTGTGCTTGAGCACGGGTCACTGCACACGCAGGGAATGCTAAAGGATATAAAATAGAAAGATCGGATTGTTCTTTTTGCAGTGGGGTATGCGTCACAATCGGAGTAGGAAAAACTTCGCCACCTGCTAAATCGTTTCCTATTATTAAGTCTACACCTTCCACAGGTAACTGTTTACGGACACCCAGCTTAACAGCTCCACTGACAAGATTTGACTTCAAATGAACTGTATGCAAAGGCACATTAACACAATGCATTTCAATACCTCGGACCAATACATCAAAACCAGTGTAAGTTTGAGCAGAAAACGGTAAGCTATGCTCAAGGACAAAGGATTGAGCAGATCCAGTGTCTCGAAGCATAACAACTGGCTTAAACTCAGCGTCAGGAAAAATTGAAACCATCCCCTCTAACAGAAATGGCTGGTAACTTTCTACATTAGCTGGACTTAGCTTTGGTAATGTCTGAGCAAGGGCTACACTTTTAGATTTTGAATTCTTTTGCTTCCACGACTGACAATCTGCAATCAGATGTTCAGGACTCAGGCAATAAAAGCATTCTCGTTTTTCGGTATGCATAGATTTAATTTTACGAGCACTTCTCATAAAATTGTCAGCTCTTGTAGGACGCATCACATGAGACGCTATGTTTAACGAATCGGTTGAATTTGGTGGGGCAAATTTTGTCTGTCGCGCTGCGAGAAAAACAGTGCGGTGCGTCAAAACGAACTCGTCAGCCAAAATTGCGGCATTAGACAAACAAGCAACTTTTTGTTCGTTCAAATGGACTACTAAATTCTCTGACATGCAATCCTTAAAGTCTTCCAACAAGATTAACTCCTGTAATTGCTCCAGGGTCGTTATCTTATTAGATAGACACCACTTATCAAAGAGAACTCTCTTCTCCCTCGCAAACTCGACATAAGATTGTCTGGCTGTTTTCTCATGGCGCCGAAATTTCTGTCTGTATGCTTCAGGGACGAGTTCATACACACGTAAAACAGCGGTTTTAATTATGTCATAATCAAGAGAAGATTCAATTGGCAAGGACGAACAAACTTCCTGTGCCTTTCCTGTGAGACTACACTGCAGTAATAGAGCCCACATATCTCTCGGCCACCCTAACTTTCCTGCGACTCGCTCGAACGCAGTGAAGTAGGAATCAACTTCCGCTTCTCTGAACGGCGGCACTAGCTTAATATATCTGCTGGGGTCAAAATGAACATCAGCAGATACATGGCTATGCTGTATACCCGAAGGACTAGCTACCGTTGACACAGGAGAGGAAATTGATTGGGTTTTGGTACGCGGTAAAGGGACAGGTTGCGCAGCCACACGCTGAGCTTCTAAAGCGAGTTCTCTCAACTTAATATCCCTCTCGGCTTCCGCTTCAACAGTTCTCAATCTGATCACTTGAGCTTCACACTCCTGCTTCTTTATCTCTAGATCTAATTCCCTTAACCTCACTGCTAACATGGGGTTCTGCAAAACCATAGCATCAGTATCAGGTGGACTCACACTATCCACTTCTTTACCTGCTACAGCCTGAAATCGTTCTCCCCCCTCATTATCGTCGCTTTTTTGCGGCAAAATTCTATCATTTACCAATTTGTCAAACAACTCATCTTTAATGACTTGTTTAGAAGCCTCTTTAGAAATATCAATTCTAAAGAAATCTGCTATTAGCAAAAGATCCTTCTTTCTACAGCAATTAAAGACTTCAATAGTTGGTGCTAGAGTAAACGAAATCAGATCAAACTCCATCTCTAGATCGTCTTACTAATATTCTCCTCTCTACCCAATAAAGAAAACAGCCAGAAAATCAAGAAAAGAGTAGTACTCACCAAAGTTGCGTTGCTAACGACCGAATCCTAAATTTTGCAATGAAAAACACAATTGTTACTAAGTGCAGAAAAAGAGAAAGAAATTAGTACACAAGAAAAAAAAACATAGGACGAGTCCCCATTTGTTACGTCCCAGCCTTCGTCTAAGGGTTTATGGAGGGAGTAACAAAAGAATTATTAGAAATTACAAATAATTGAATAAATAAATAAACGTTGAGGAGTCTCCTCGTCCACTATCCCAGATCTTTTCCTCTCATTACACTTGAGGTTTCTTGTAAAAAGGTTCCCCAAGCTTTTTACTACCACTCATACAAAAGATTAGAACAAGAATCTAGTTAACCAGTGTTTTATTAAAGGGGTTAACATAAATCCAATATCAACATAAAGAACAAAAACAAACAACAGAATTAAATAACCAAATCATCAGGAGAGGGCAAGGCCAAAATAACAAACAAAACAATCTCTTACTAAAGGGTATTAAGTAAACTAAATTCCCTATCAAAAGAAAGTTAAAAAAAAGAACAATACTCTTACCTCTCTCCCTAACTAAATATAAACAGGAGAAAACTTAGGAGTGGGTAAACCCAAATTAATTGGCGCCCACCTCCCTACACGGTTATACAACTTCTGATCTCACACCAAGTCGAAGCGGCCATATCTTTGTGTTCACTCCACAGAGTCACAATACACACATCACAAGTCACAATTTGCTAAATAGCAACTAAAGCCACTTTGCGTCTGGGTTAGTGGAAAAGGGACTCCTCCTGAGCCTTGTCTCACTGCTGCTTATATCCACCACGGTCCAGCTAATTAGGATCAGCTGCGGGTCGTTTGGAGTGCTGCATGACACAGAGATAGAGAGAGAGAACAATAGGGAGGGGAGAATTCATCATCACACCATTCAACACATAATTACGTCACAAGTCGTAACAGCACTGTAATGTTATAATTTAACATTACAGTGCAATCAAAATCTTTTTATTTTTTTCTTACCATTTATTAGACTCCAATCAATATAACAACTTTTATAAACCATATATAAAATATTTAGATATTTAATTCACCTGATTTTTCAAATTTTTACATAAAAATTTATTTTGCCACTATTTAACATTCACTTAAAAACACTAATAATTTAAATGTAAACTTTAGCAAATCTCTCTCTCTCTCTCTCTCTCTCTCTCTCTCTCTCTCTCTCTCTCTCTCTCTATATATATATATATATATATTCACATTCAATAATGGTGCTAAATGATTTGAAGGACATGCCTTTGATACACAAAAATGGCACGTTTGCTGTTTATTTATTATATTTTTATGTAAAACATGAATACTGACTGCAATGTCTTAATTTGTGGTGTAAATATACATTTGGAAGACAGATAAGGCACTGTGATCCCATCCTGGATGCTCAAGGATCTCATTCAGTCATCCTGAAAGCAAAATACCAAACAACATAAAACAGATGTTACAGGTTTGCACAAAGAAACTCCAGCAAATCCTTCACTGGATCACTGCATTTGTTTGACTTCTTAAACCTCTTGATGACTGAATAACAGGAAATGTTATAACGATAGCACATCTGCTCACCATAAACCCATTTCCTAAACAAATCCTTAATGCAGTCAGAGCAAAACATTTTCAATTGAGCAGAGAATCTTACCCATTCTTCATCATCTGCTCCCTCACCCTGACCGGCACTCTTCCCTGTCTTTTCCTGATCAGTTTTGTTAGCCATTATTTTATCTGTCCATGATGCTCCAGCGTTCTCATCTCCTGCAAAATTGCACTTTGTCACAGTACCACTGTCCAGTTTGGCGAAGGAAACTAGATAGACAAAAACAGACAGAACAGCAAATGTAGCCACCTTGACTTACTTAGAAGTGCATACTATTTTCAGCATTGCACTCACAAATAAAAGGACCGTCTCCTTTTGTTTTAAGTCGGATTTCTTGGCCTGCCTCAAGCTCTGTTTTGTTCATCTCCGCCTCTGAGATCCAGAATGCAAAGGCCTGACCAGGACAATGTTTTGCAGTGATTTTAACCAGCTGTTCCATATTCACAATATCACTCAGTTGACGCTCATCTAGACAATCTGTTTCACCCTTAGCCTCCACTTCTGCAAGGTTGAGACACAAACAGACACCTTTTGCTCAGAGCATGCATATAATAGTCTGCTGCCATACATGAAGATATTTTTTGTAAAATCGGCATATTATATTTACTTGTAAGAGTTTATTCCAGCTTTTATTATTTAATGGTACAACTGCAAGTTGTTATAACAGGCTGCCATTAAAAAGCACAATATTAAAGCCGAATGTTTCTGAATAAATGCACATGTTACTCACTGAAGGATGACATCAGATAACCTGTGTTGACCTTCCGGGTATCGCTGAAGTTAGGCTCAATCTCATTTCCTTTTGAATCATATTTTCTGCGATGAATTCGGCTTGGTTTGATGTACAAAACATTGTAGCGCTCCTGAAATAAACACAATTTAGTAAATAAACATTTTTTTTATAAAAAAGGATATCACAAACTAAGGATAACATCACTGTTTTCTCCAGTACGACTGTACAGCCAAATCTAATTTTGTTGCAATATTATCCTGTTTGACACTGTGAAGCTGCTTTGACACAATCGTGATTGTAAAAGCGCTATATAAGTAAAGTTGATTAATTGATTGACAAACTTGCATGACAAGTAACAATAAAACAACTGGAACGGGTAGCTTAAGAATAACTTGTGGATAGCTTGTGTTCTCACTGCGGGAACATGACTATCTTGGCGGTTAGGTCGAGACTCGTCCCCCTACCCATAGCTCGATTTAGGTCTATTCATGCCCAGCAGAATAGACCGACTTTGACGGATGGCCGGGGTGACTTGAGGATCACGGTTAGGGCAAACCCGCCAAGTGAGCCTCCGCGGGACCCTAATCCCTCACAAGCCCCGCAACCGGTGGTGCTTCCGGAGGATCCCATCAGCCCCCCATATGCGCGACCGATGGTGTCCTTTGGGGCACCCGCGGACGAGCAGATGTCGATCGCTGCATCAGAGGAGGAGTTTCAGTCCTCTGGGGATGAAGATTCGGCTGTACTGCCTCCCTCTGGGAGAGTGGCAATGGTCGAGTTGGACCGGAGTTGACCCCTATGCTTTCCCGGGCCGCCGAAAAGGTCGGGCTTGAGTGGAACCCTCCACCACGTCCCGAACATTCTAGGGTTCTAAGACCAACTGCTAACACCCGACCTGCCCATCACGAGCTAGTAGAAGGTAAGTCTTTGGGGAAGCACGACCTGATTGTCAGGTTCCTTAGGGGCGCAAGGAGATTAAATCAGCCTCGCCCCCCTCTATACCCTCTTGGGACCTGTCTCTGGTGCTCAGTGCACTTCAGAGACCTCCCTTTGAGCCTTTGCAGTCAGTGGAGTTAAAAATTCTGTCTCTGAAACAGTACTCCTGACTGCATTGGCCTCTATCAAGAGGGTAGGGGACCTGCAGGCATTTTCGATCGACGAAATACTCTAACGCAATCCTGAGACACAGGCCTAGATACGTGCCCAAGGTTCCCACCACTCCCTTCCGGCACAAGGTGGTGAGCCTGCAAGCGCTGCCTTCGGAGGAGGCAGCCCTGGCTTTTCTCTGTCCTGTCCGAGCACTTCAGACTTATGTGGACAGAACGCAAAGCTTTAGGACCTCAGAGCAGCTCTTCATCTGTTACGGAGGACAGCAGAAGGGAAAGGCTGTCTCGAAGCAGAGGATGGCCCATTGGATAGTGGGTGCCATTTTCTTGGCGTATGAGTCCCAAGACGTGCCCTGCCCGCTCATGATTAGAGCCCACTCCACGGGGGATGTAGCCCCTTCCTGGGCGCTGGCTCGTGGCGCCTCGCTGACAGATATTTGTAGAGCTGCGGGCTGGCGACACCCAACACATTCGCTAGATTTTATAGCCTTTGTGTAGAACCGGTATCTTCCCGTGTACTCACTTCTCATAGTCAGTAGCACCGAAGTGCCCGTTCTAGTGTCGGCTTGCTGCGCCACTCCGTTCCTCTGGAACGGATATGTGCGCTTATATGCTCCAGTCGAGTTCCCCAGAATGGCGAACCCTGTCGAGTCCTCCGCAACCCGCGGCAGTCAGACGTGGCGGAGCGTCTGATGCCAGGTCTAACACTTGTATGCATTGTGGAACTTGTGTTAGTCTGGGTTCCATATGTAGTGACCCCTACGGCGGTCCCATATGTGTATTCTCCACGTCTCAGTGCGGTGTCTGCCCCCCGCCCACGAGGGCCGGAGCCACCCCTGGGACTTCCGTATGTTGCACTGCCCACGGCCAGTCCATACGTGTAATTTCCACGTTATCCCCTTCGGGGGAGTGTGGCTTCCGCAGCGGCCTCCAGGGGCACGCTTTCCCAGCATTATCCAATAGTCCACTGATTGGGTCTGGTGGGATGGCAGTGTGACTCTCCCTGCAGGAAATTCCCCACCTGTTGAGACGGGGTCCGAGGGACTCCCGCAGGGCGCTGGAAGAGTGGTAGTAACTGTGGCGTTTTTCATAGGGATCCCAATTCATCTGTCTAGTCCGACGTACGTCGAACGTGACTGACTGAAAGGGAATGTCTCGGTTAACCCTCGTTCCCTGAAAGAGGGAACAGAGACGTACGTCCCGTCGCCACAGTTGCTGTACCATCACTGCAGTTCGAGGCACGGGTTCGGCTCCTCAGTGAAAAACAACAGTGTGTGGTGATCGGTTCCGCTTTATACCCACGCAGCGGGGCGGGGTGCGATATGCAAAGCACGCACGCCAATGTTTATCGGCCGTTTTCCATATCTCGAAGCTGATAGGGGCTCCCAAAAGTGATCCCAATTCGTCGGTCAAGTCCAACGTACGTCTCCGTTCCCTCCTTCAGGGAACGAGGGTTACATATGTAACCGAGACGATTTCTATTGTAAGATTTTATAAATGTATCAGTGATGCAAAGCTGAATTTTCAGCATTATTACGCCAGCATTCTCTGCCATACGATACTTCAGAAATAATTATATTACACTGATGTGATGGTCAAGAAACATTTCTTATCACTATCAATGTTGTAATTTCTTTATTTTTCTCTATTATTTTATATGACAGGTTTAATTGTGGGCACCATGATGCATTTTTCAGGATTCTTTGATGAACAGAACGTTCAAAAGAACAGCATTTATTTGAATTAGAATTTTTTTTTCTTCTTTTTTTGTAACAGTGAAATTTTACTGACCCCAGACTTTTGAACAGTAATTTAAATTAGGGAATGATCATGACTGCCCTGTACAACAACTTGAGTTTCTCAGATGAGGAACAGTCTGAAGTTCTCTAATAAACAAACACTTCACCTTTCTGTTGTTCACATCTGTTATGGCATGGCGTGACATATCCAGGACCGCCCCCTCTAAAATTACACCATGACCACTGGAAAGCGAAAATGATACATAAAACACAATGCGAGAGACACAAAATTACAGTTACAAAATACTAAGGTAAGTTATAACGATAGTTTCTGCCAGAATGGCACAATTGCAGTGTTGCTATAATAAAACTATGATAACTTTCTATTATAAAATTGACTAAATATTCTACATTGACACATTCATTGTTTTTACAGTATTGGCTATAATTCATGTTACTTGTTTTTGGAAACTACGATTATCTATATACGAGGAAAAGCAAACCAGGCAGTGCGTTCGATGTCGACAACTGCAAAAATCAGACTTTAAAGTAAGCTATTACCTCAAACGAACTATTTGATCCCATGTGGAGGATAGTTTCTCATTATGCACAGGTTTGTTTGATAACGCAGTGTTATCATAAATGCGACTCATCTTCCTCCGAGGATTTTGTCGAAAGCTCATACGACAGCCACTTCCTGGTTACGTCATCATGAAATCATATCCATTCAAAAGGCAATTTAGAGATGCGGGAAAATGTTGTGTATACTGGTAAAATAAGCGTTTAAAAGAGGAGTGTATTATTTTTGCCTATCGTGTTTTTTCTTGTTTCAAGAACACTGACCGTGATCTATATTTGCGCAAAGTGGTAGTGAAAAGTCAAATGTTCATCATCATAATTTTTAATGATAGTGGCCTTTTCTGCTATTTGAAGTGCACCCAACATTTTGTGTTTTAATATGGAGGTAAGTATCAATTTATAATGTTTTCAAAATATATTGTTCATAGGCTACCATTCATATGATCAATACTATTGACTGAACGGAACACGGCACTTTGGGTAGAGTCTGATTTTTATTTAAAAAAATAAAAATAAAAATAAAATACGATTTTTTTTTATTTCATGGACATATCATTTTTGCTTTGTGAAATGTAACACATTACACAATAAAATGTATACAACCACACATTACATAAAAATTAATAAAATAAAACACTAACAACGAATCACAGGAAATTAAACGCACACACAATAAAAAAAACAGTTATATAATGTAGCACTCTATGGTAATAAAGATAAATCCATAAAACATGTCATATATTTATTCAAAATGTAATTATTTCCCAACATCTACACAGTACAGCTGAATATTTTGTGTCTCTTTTATGCCTATGAAAGATCTTTCTGGACACATGAGTCTTAAGCCCTTTTTTTTTTTTTTTAAAGCAAATCCCTGTGCTAGACTGATCTGCTGGTCTCTTCTTTTCCGGGCTTGATGTGTCTTTGAGACTGACTGATGATTGTTGCAGGATCTCCTGTAGAAATTTGTAAGAATATATTATTAATTTCATTATTATGTTAAGACAAATGAGACCAACAGGCTGTAAACTGTCTCTAGATAAGCTTAAATAAACGTAAGATAACGTCATACCTGTTCTTCTAAATCAACTCACCTTCTTTCGTGACTATGAGCTGTGTGGACTCTGCTCTGATTTTCCACCTGTAAAAAGCACCACCTCTGAGATAAACTGTCCTGATCATTGCAAAAACTGCCACAAAGTCTATAACGCACAATAAAACTCATGTCCAGCAAGTATTTTGACTCAAAACCCTTTAATCACATGCTATGAATCAAATTACTCATGTCTTTATTACCAACGAGTGTCAATGTCTGCTGTTTTACAGCAGCAAAGAGCCTTACAGTGTTTTGGGAGGTCATGTAGCTGGATGTTTAACCACACACTGCGTCTCTGAGCCCATTCACCCGGGGCTTCCACCTCATAAAGACGTTCTCGTTCTTCTTTGTGGATACTGAGATACTTCTTGCAAACTGTAAACAATTATTTAAACAAGTTGTGTAAGCTTTGGGTACCAGGCTTCCACTACATCGATAATACCAGATAAGAGTGGTTTTATTAACACCCAATGAAACCACTGTTATCAGGTCAATGTAAACTATTGATTCCGCACCCACAATGATCATTTACGCAATTTACTAACAGTTGTCACTCCCAAAACTTAGAAGTATGTAGATGATATTCTGGCACATAGCTAAAAATGTGCACCAGACATAACTGGATTTTTGATATAACATATTTTTCTTAAATATATTACATGCATGTGTGTGTATTTATATATATATATATATATATATATATATATATATATATATATATATATATATATATATATATATATATATATATATATAATAATTATACACAGTACACACACTTATATTATGTGAACAAAAACATTTATTTTGGATGCGATTAATCATGATTCATTTTTACATACTCTACCAGTCAAAAGTTTTAGAACAGTAAGATTTTGAAATGTTTTTAAAGAAGTCTCTTCTGCTCACCAAGGCTGCATTTATGGTATTAGAAATGCAAATTTTTTGTAATATTGTGAAATATTATTAAAATATAAAATATCTGTTTTCTATTGGAATATATTTTTCAAAATGTAATTTATTCCTGAGATGGAAAGCTGAATTTTGAGCATCATTACTTCAGTCTTCAGTGTCACATGATCCTTCAGAAATCCTTCTAATATGATGATTACTGCTCAAGAAACATGTACAATTATTATCAATGCTGAAACAGTTGTGTATAATTTTTTTTAAGATTCTTTGATGGACGTTCAAAAGAACAGTATTTATCTTTTAACAGTATGTCTATACTGTCACTTGATCAATTTAATGCATAATGCAAATAAATTTATTAATTTCTTTAAGTTCTTTCCCTAAAATATAAATTAAATAAAATTCTTACCAACCCAAAACATTTAAATGGTAGTACAATGTTACAAAAGCTTTTTATTTCAGATAAACACTGAAACACTGAAACAACATTTAGAAATTTCAATTTGTCAAAAAAAATCCTTCAAAAAAAAATGACAACTGTTCCAACATTGATAATAATCATGAATGTTTCTTGAGCAGTAATCATCATATTCAAATGATGTCTGAAGGATCATGTGACATGGAAAACGGGAGTAATGATGCTCAAAATTCAGCTTTGCCATAACAGGAATATTGACATTTTTAGGGACATAAGGACATTTTAAAATATATTTAAATAGAAAAGTTATTTTATATTTTAATAATATTTCACAATATTACAGCTTTTGTTGTATTTCTAATAACATAAATGCAGCCTTGGTGAGCAGAAGAGACTTCTTTAAAAACATTTTAAAAACGTACTGTTCTAAAACTTTTGACCGGTAGCATATACATATATAATATATGAATAATACTTTTATTCAGCAAGAATGCATTACATTGATTCAAAAGATTCAAAAGTTACAGTAAAAACATATATAATGATACAAAAGTTTTCTATGTCAAATAAATGCTATTTTTTTAATGTATTCATTAAATAAAATTATTTTTAACGCTGATGTTTTGAGCACCAAATCAGCATATTAGAAGGATTTCTGAAGGATCATGTGACACTACACACTTGAGTAATGATGCTGAAAATTCAGCTGTCATCACAAGAATAAATTACAGTTTTCATATATAACATTTCAGTATTTCACATGATGTCTTTTTTAATCAAAAAAATGCAAAACCAAAAAAAAAAACAGACCCCAAAATGTTGAACATTAGTGCATACATACCTCCATACATGCCAGGAGACATGGGAAAGCTGATTCCCAGAATGCCCTCTGATGCTTGGGACAAACAGAAATCCTCCAGCATCTGTAAAGCAAGCCCGGCCCTTCTCCAGTGAGAGCGAACAAACACAGTGTCCAGCACAGGGAGCTGATAACTCTGACCAGTGCAACCATCACACAGGCTGCCTATGAAAAAAAACAACACAATAAAAAATTGTGATCAAACTGCCCACACACACCTACACACATCTACACCAAATTTCTAAGCATGCTAAAAAAAGAAAATTACCCTTATTTTTGACGGTGTAAAACCCAACTGCTTCTCCATTTTGCCAGAGAATTTTGCCATGTTCCCACAAGGAATAGGCAGAAAAATATAGGTCTTCTCCAAGAGGCCTTTCCAGAATTCCAAATATAACTTGACTGAGCAGGAATAGAACAACTCTCTCCATCACGGACTCCACCTGGGATTACAAGAACTGTCAAGAGCTCTCATGAAAATGGTAACATCATAGCATTTCTGCTCAAAACAATGCTAAATGAAACAAAGTTTGCCATACTAAGTGCTACTCACTAACACAAGTCCACATCTTGATTTGTTAGATGTCTTCAAAACATCACCAAGAGGCCACCATTTGCCTTGCAAGTACACTGCAACCACTAAAAATAGGCTATATGTTATCCAAATGAAGTAGAATGACACAAAACGGGTATTAAAAGGGGAAATGCAGCATTCTCTGGACCTTGTGTGTCATCCTCTGGTGTGTGGAGAGCAAGAATAAAATGTGATAAATCACCATCTCTCAGAAATGCAAGTCGACCAATGTTCTCACAGGTTACTTCCACCTGGTATCACAAATATCAGCCTTTTATGAGGAATTTATTTCATATCTGTCAAACACTAATGAGCTGCCAACTAAGACAGCATTATTGCTGGCTAGATAGACAACTCTACATGTTTACACTATCACAAACTAAATTCTGTACTGCATGCATGTAAATGTGTATTTGATCTCACTTTCTCTCCATGAGGAAGTGTGAAAGGCATGGCACCATCTGACTGGACACTGGACAGGTATTCGTCACACCCTGTGTTCAGCTCGCCATAATGCTGCACAGGTAGATCCACAGGATAGGGTTTCACTGGAAAAAACGAAATTGTACATGTTTACTCAGTCAATAACTCTAGGTTTTAATATCATGATGGCATTACGGCACACTTTTCAACTATGTTGAACGATGTCACCTGAAAAGAGTAGCACTTTATTGATTGTGACAGAACTGCGCTTATGTGACTGTTTCTAGTCGGTCAGAGAGGGGTATACAAAGAAAAGTATCGCGAGAACTTTGCACGAACGATAACCTTTTAAAGCCCGTTTTAACATGATCAAATTGATAGGAATGCTCTTAGGAAGTCCTCACCTTTAATACTCTCCAGTTTACAGTTGGATTCCATTTTGACAGTAGTTCGACCTTTGAATGTTTCTAAACAGAACAACGCCATCTAGTGACTGTGAAGGGCGAGGAAGAGAAATTTCGTTCAGGAATTTGAAGATTTCAGTCTTTGTGGCTACATCTGAGCTGAGACCTGTTACCATTGTATAAAATTGTGTTGCATTTTAGCATGGCAATGTATAACATGCATATAGCCTAGTATCATATTAATGTATTTATCATCATCTTCATTCACATTTTCTACAATAAATAAACAAATAAACAAACAAACAAATAAATAAACAAACAAACAAACAAACATAATTACCAAAAATGCGTATGCCCTATATAATTGTACCTATCCACCTACCATTTTTCATTATAATTTTAAATAAGCATCATTTTCACTACTTGGCTTAACTTTAACTATACAAAAAACAAACAACAAACATCTCCCAAAACTAAAAGTGTATTGTGCATTAATTCACTGAAAAAAATATGATCAATAAGCTAAGACAACAGGTGTTTTTACATTGCTTTAACTCATCAAAACAAGTTAAGCAATTTTCAGTTTTTTTTAAGTTATACAAAATTCAATTGAATCTTCAGTTAAATGCCGTTTAAGTTTAAATGACTTAATCATCCAAGTTGACTGTACTTCAAATTTTAAAGCAGCAACTTTTTTTTACAGTGTGCTATTATATTCAAAAAAAAATGATTAATTTGAGTTATATTAATCACTTTTTTAAACGTATCCCTTAAAGTGAACTATGTACACATTCTTAATTCCTTGTCACAGTTTTCCACAATTTAACCCCTTTGACCAGCAGAAATCTGTTTTTTTTTTCCTTGCACTTATGCTTACGTTGCACAAGTAAAAACGGTCACATTAGACAAGACTGTAATATATTAAAATAATTTAAAATATTAAAAATAATATTCTTTTCTCTCTCTCTCTCTCCCTCTCTCTCTCTCTCTCTCTCTCTCTCTCTCTCTCTCTCTCTCTCTCTCTCTCTCTCTCTCTCTCTCTCTCTCTCTCTCTCTCTCTCTCTCTCTCTCAGTTTCAGTTTTTATACTGTCCACAAGATGGCAACATCATCATACGAATGTGAGAGGTACATGGAAAAATGCATTGAACGTTTTCCTTAACAAACACGTGAGCCACATTTTTCTCATGTTTGTTGTAAAAACATGTTATTACAACAAATATGATAATAAGAACAATAATGTATAGTTTGTAAGGTTTGATAACGAAAATAGCTAAATAATAATTTGTGTCCTATTCCTGTAATTTTGTTTGTAAATACATTATTTCAAACTATACAAGAACTGTTAATATAAGGGTTCAAATCTTATACTATAGCTTTTTTGTAGAACAGGTTGAAATTGCATTAAAACACCAGGCAAAACATGATTATCAGCATATATGCAAATTCCATGTTTTTTTGTGTGTGTGTGTGTGTGTGTGTGTGTGTGTGTGTATGTGGTTTTTTATTATTATTCTAGATTGTTTTGATGAAAGCATTGAATACAGATGCACTATTCTTTGCAGTGATCTACTTTTTGGCTTTGTTTTACTCTACTCAAAACTATAGTCATGATACTGTACACTCTCAATCGCTCCTGCTATGGAAAATGCATTCTGCGTCCGTTTTATTCCCATCTCCCTTCATCTCCATTACCCATAAACCACTGACTTCCCTCTGAGAAATTGCAGGCATTTTTGAAATTCCTTTCACTAGGAAAGGCTAGCTTGGATTGTTAAATATGCTTTCGTAAAGCTGAGTTTATCCTTTAAAAGGGATTGACTCACTCGGCTGTTTGGATATTTGGCATGAGAGTAAATACTGCAACAAAGTAAATTAGACAAAATACTTTAATACGTGGTTTCTGTTTAAGATGTAAAACAGGATCTACTTTCTTTAGGGACTTGTTTTCCTTCCTTGCTTTGTCGTCAGGCTGTTTTTGTAAACCATGCGGGATTCCTTGAGTGTCTTCAATCCGTGTCACATGATCAGACATTACAAGAGGATTATGACATTGGCCTTGGCTATACTGAACCCTGGCCTACTTTGTAAAGATGACACTGACAAAAATCATGACATTCTTTCTCGTCTAGACTAGATTATCATGCAATATAAACATATGGTCAACAACAAATATGAACTGAACGGCCACTCAAGATGTCTTTCTGTTTTAAGTTTAAACTGTTAAACATACTGTTAAATACTGGCAAATCTTATTTGTTTAGAATTTGTTTTGTATTATAAAGTTTTGCATTTAAAACACATTTAAAGGCACATTATGTAAATTTTAGGTCGCTTGTTCAAAAAAGAAAAAGAAAAGATTAAAGCTGCAGTCCGTAACTTTTTGCACTCTAGTGGTTAGTAAACAGAACTGCGTGCGTCTTGCGGAAGAACATTGCAGCCGGAGCTACTTCTCTCTGTTTATGTCTATGGCGGATCATGCAGGGACTGTGCTCCTTCTCCGCAGCGGTACCTAACAGTCTAGCCTGAAATAGTCCAAATATAAATACTTATTATAAGTGTACCATAATGATGGCCTAGAAATCTAGATGCACCCTAGTGGCAGCAAATCTAATCTGCCCGCGAGTGTCGTCTAGCAACTCTCAATACCCTTCTGAGCTGTAAACGCCAAACTCTTGCCGGGCCAATCACATCGTGTATAGAGTTGGTGGGCGGGGCCATAATGACGACGGCCGAGTTGCGTTTGCGTGCTTCTAGTAAACACAGAAACTGGCGAACGGCGAATCAGCTTTGACCGCGACTGGAAGACTTGGAGTTAAGCTTTTCTCTGAGAAAAGAACAAAGAACGGCACTGAAGTCATTCTTAAAAAGGGAAGATGTGTTCGGAGTTTAGCCGACCGGATACGGTGAATGTTTAATCTATCAACGAGCTCTGTTTCACCTTCGTTGCTTTGGTTGGTGTAGCGCTATCCTATCGCGTGCAGAAGGAGTTTGAAAGACAACCGTTTATCCCGCCCCTCGGATTGAGCTGTCAATGGTGAGTTTCCAGACCAAACATCTTGATGTGGGTCTGGCTTGTCAGGCTACCATAATGATTCAGGGTAAGACAAAAACACGGTTTGGAAAAATGGATTCATGTTGTACATTCTCATTATATAATTTTTGTAAATCTTGAACACAAAAAAAGTTACGGACAGCAGCTTGAAGCTTAATGACGCAGTGATTTCACGGAATCATGGGAGTTGTCTTCACCTCTACAGCCGGGGAAAACAAATCCAACTGATTTCTCAGACAAAAATCATATGATAGTTCTAATTGAAGAGTTATTAACGTTACTGTAGTATGAAACAGGGTGGGGCTGAAAGCCATTGGAGCAAAACGAGGTTGCTGGAGCGATTGCTAATGAGAGAGAAGCACGACACAGCTCGAGAGCAGTGGAGCTTTTGTTATGCCACAGACGAACCTTTCCCCTTCTTACGGTCATGTGTATGCGGCGGGGTAATGCAGTGCTGTTTTATCATATTAGATACACTATTTGAGTGTGTTGAAAGTTATGTTATAATAATGTAATATATATCACATTTTTCGAATGGTTTTTGGATATTTTAATACAAAAATCGTACATATCGTGCCTTTAATCCAAGTAATTTTTGCTATTAATTAAAATACTAATTTGAATGTCAAGTCGCATATGTACCCATAGTAAATTCATGGTTGATAATCTGAAGCTCAGGAGGAGCCGCTAATAGATAATTCCAGCTAAGCTTTTTAGTGGCAACACAACAATCCAATTGATGAATCAAGATTCATGCCATCCAAAAGAAGAGCTGAACGGCATGTTCCCTAGATTGCTGCACTTACGATGACTCAGTTCGATCTTTTTCTCCCAGAGATACTGTTTTAGTAAGGTCAAAATGATGTATCGTACAAAAAAATAGATTTGTTTTCCATTTGCTGCAGCAAAAACATTCTCGGGGAAGCTTCCCCTCTTAACATGTTTACTCAAACAGTCCAGACATAAGGAATGTCTCAACTATTATTTACAAAAGAGGAGGAAGTGAATACTTGATGGTCAGTGCTCATCTGCAATAAAAATGTTTGGCTCCTGGTTTTGTGGGTGACAACAATAATAATTGTGATCAAGCCAAGTTGCAGGAAAACAACTTGTTGCACCCCTCCTGCGGTATGCTATTTTCTCTCACATGCCTTGACGCTCCCTTCGTTTTCAGCTTTATGTTTTTCAGGAATCTATTTCTGTTCACCCAAACATAATTGTCACCCTCTCCTCTAAATTCCCTTTCCTGTCTGGGCTTGGACAAAATGAGAAACAAACAATGTCATCACTATTGTCAGTAGTAAACATGCTCCTTTTGTAGGCTGAAATGAAACCAAAGGAAAGGAGGTGTGAGTGGAACGGTAATGCATGAGGACACGTTCATGTGTACAGAAAAGAATATATCAAGGCAAGGGAGTTTTGCTTTTGGTGACTGCTCTGCTATATATGCTCTGCTGCAGGGGCTTAACTTTGTTTTGCCAGGACAGAGGTAATCTGGGGCACTATCCTTGTGTTTAAGCTTTGTTGTGAGCAAAAATCCATTTTTGTTTTTGAAAAAGAAGATCTTTGAAAGGAATGTAGGCGAGTAGGTCTGCTTATTCTTCTGTTGTCTACTTTTACATGCGCAGTCTGGGATCTTTCAACAAAATCTAAATACATTCAAAGGAAGTGTCAAATATCTTAACATTGAATTTGCAGAAAGAAAAAAAACATTTTCTCCGTTTTGCTGAAGATCTGTTGTACAAATGATCTGCAATTGAAACCATCTGTGAACTGAGGATCGGTTCATTGCCCAATGAGACACGAGACATGATAAATGCTGCATTTTGACATATGGAGGCGCCAAACACAAAGTTGCATATTAGAAGACCCAAGGTCAAGGCGATTTCCAAGGCTTGGAATAATTCAATTGCTTTTATTGCTTCATGAATTTAGAAACTAACCGTTTGAAACCTTAGAAAGTTTATTTTTTAGATCTATTTCATAGAAAATAACATTTATTAAAATCCCATTCGAGACAAAAATAAATAGGCCTAACTAATTTTAATTAAATACTTGACATTTTAAACTGAATTCACAATTTTTATATCAGACCATTTATATTTTACTCAGTTCAGATCAATAGAAATTGTACATTTTAATTAGGCTATGTAAATATTAAAAACAGGCTGACATATGTTTTGAGTGAGTTTAGACGTATGAATAAACATTTAATATTTTAAATACATTTTATTAATCTAGGCTTAATAGCCTCGGGTCTCTTTAAATAAGAAAGTTACTATCTCGGGACAACACACTAGCCTAGTTATACAGTAAATGTTGAACAGAGATGACACTGCATCATCACGACCGGATGAATGGATTGTAATTGCAAATCCGTTCCGTCTCTATGAATGAAATTCTACATCGGATTTTATTTTTAGCTGACTAGACTATGTCATTGGCAAAATATGTGTACTTCTAAAATGTGGAGACCGGTAATATATTTGTTAATATAACGAACTGATTTTAAATTGTAGGCTACAGCTGAAATTAGCCTATATATATATATATATATATATATATATATATATATATATATATATATATATATATATATATATATATATATATATATATATATATATATATATATATGCATTCATTTAAAAACATATAGGCTATTAATGAATTGCCTTTAACAGCTCCAGTCACGTAGGCTAGATGAGCAATTTACCTTCCAGCGTTCATATCTGAAATTAAATAGGACTGAGTAGCGAAAATAGTCGCTATAATTAATCTTATTAACTCGTCTAAAATGATTTATTATTAAAATTATTATCTATAATAAGTAGAAATATGATTCAGACGTGTTTGGTTATTATCCTAACGTTAACATAATACATTATTTAATTAGGCTACACTGTTTATGAAACGCGGAACGCATCTTAAAGGGCCAGTGCACATTGATTTAATATTTAATTCGTTTTCCAGGAAATAAACATGGTGCTGTTAATACCTTACGAATAATTAACACAGCCAATATTATGTGCCGCTTTTTAAAACTTTCTTGTTGTAATTCTTGTTGTAGTGCTTTTACTATGCCTGCCTTAATTATTTTGCCACCTAACTTAAAGGTTAGGCCTATTCTTCAAGACAGTATACTAATATTTATATACATAAGCATATAAAATCATTATCTTTTATGCTTGCAATAGCCACATATTATGCCAATCCACAACTTTATGGAGAGAGCATTTGTATATTAACACCAATGAACAAATATAAAGTCTTAAGTGCTCTATGCACAATACAGATTGTTTCAAAGCTTCAACGTAAATAACAGTTTTAAATAGGCTATAAGAAAATTAATACAATTTCAAAAGCTCTACAGTAGACACTGTGTAATTATTACAGTTAAACTGATAAAAATAGAACAAAAAGCACAATAAAATGCACATTTACAATCTATCTATCTATCTATCTATCTATCTATCTATCTATCTATCTATCTATCTATCTATCTATCTATCTATCAATAAAGGACGATTCCACTTAGATAGAACAAAATTACATTTCCAAATTATTCTTAAAAAAATATTGACATATCTGATATCGGCATATATTTAGCCTATATCTAGGCCTATTTGTAAATAATAGTGAGTTGCAAAGTCATTAAGCCTATTGTTAGGCTATATAAAACATTTTTAAAAAATCCTGTCACCTTGACATTTGAGATCAAGTGGTCTGCTCACGCAGACATGGTTGGTTCAGTAGTCCAGTCCATGTTTTGTGATTCTCTCATGCTTGGCGTGTTTCTCTGTGAGAGAAGCCGAGTTTTGTTTACAGCGGTGATTCTACTGAGCGGAGACCGTCAGAAGACTCGCTGAGGAGTCCGTGTAGACTTGAGAGTCAAACATTAGCCTCACGAGCTATTTATATCAAACAGCTCTTGATTTTTTTTACGTTGCGGAAAACCAAAACCTACGGAAGCTGCTCACTCTTGCACTTCGACAGAATGTTTTTTTTTCCTACCGCAAAACAGACCGACCATGAGAGCGCGTGAAGACGGTAGGGGAGGGTGAGCAGTTGGTGAAACCATTTTTGTCCTGGCGGATATTTTGGATCGAGCCCTGTCGGGAGGCTTTCATTCATACATAAATACGCTATCCGAGTTGTCAAGTTCTTTGAACGTGACCTCAAAATTCCTCCGCACATCAATATAGCGTAATTCATCACACTGGCATAAGGTGTTTTTGTTGGAAGAGAAACCCGCTTATTTCGCTGGCTTTACTGCGCGCGTCCCTCTCTCGGGTTTTCAAGAAATGGAGGCTGAAGATGCAGATTATCGGTCGAGTGAAATTCGTTGCTCTGACACGGTTGCATCGTTGAATTGCTGGCAAGAATAACATAATGTTTTAACTGATCTTAATGTTTCCATTAAAGGAAAATACTATAATTATTACCAGATATCTTTCATCTACTCCCTCCTCGCCTCCCGTTATCTTTACGCGCAAAGGAACTAGCTGCTCATCCAAAGCGGATTCTTCTGGACTTTCTGCTTGCTTACAAGAAGAAGCGTCGCATTTTGCTACGGTTTCACCTTTTTATTTTTTGGAAAACTGATTATTAGGAATGAGATCTGGAACAGCGAGGGATGTTTGGACCTTATTTTGGGGACCTGTGCTGTTTCTCTTCACCATCTGCCTCTGGTCTGCACATGGAGAAGGTAAAACAGTTTTTTGTGTGTGTGTGTGTGTGTGTGTGTGTGTGTGTGTGTGTGTGTGTGTGTGTGTGTGTAATAAGAAAATGACTCCATATATTATCATTGTCTTGCATTTTCAAAACCCTGAATCCCAGTGGTTATGGACTCGTTATGTCAAGCATGAGTTTCACTGCATGCGTTGCTTTGGATGTTCAGGTAACGTACAGCTATCCAGAAGGGCCTAGTAACACGCGACCCAATTTATTATTGAATTATGACCCACTACTACAAATAAATATTGAAATGTTCCTCATACTAACGCCAAACTTTAGATTTTTTTCGTCTTGATGTCTCTGGGCCCATCAGTTAATTGTCGTGACATCGGATGTGTTGTGAGGCTAGTGTGCTCAATGAATTATTCATGAGCTGGATCACGTTGGTATTTAGAGGCTACGTGAGAATTGGCTTAAGCATTTGCCTATATAATATGTATATTTTACTTCATATTTAGTCCACACAGGTAAAAAGGTTAAACGATACACGGCAATGCAAAGATTTGCTGTATTCAGTCGAACATCACGCAGTGTGAAGTGACCATGTGCTTGTTTTAAGTTTCTCAATGTCCCCAGGAGGGTGAGTTTGGTAACACATTTTATTTCACTGGCTTTAATTCTGTACTTGTGTCTCAACGTTTGATATAATATTCACATATTTATGCTACAAATTGTGTGTAAATGAATACATGATTCCTGTTGATTGAAACTATAACAGTTTTACTTTTCCCTGTATTGATGTGTTAAGATATTTGAACAAAGTAATTATTATGCCATCCCTCATTATTTTCAATCTTTAAATGAAAATGGTAGACATAAGAAACATTTGAATTTAAATTGGACAGAAATTAAATGAGTTGGGAAGATACACATACATTTGTAACAATTATAAAAACATCTCACAATTGTGGCAAATAAAACTTATATATTGTCTTATTTTGTTCAGCCTTTTTTAAGTCTAGTAGAAGTACCAACCTGTCTGCAAAGACATGTAGCCTGGATGTGAATATTTTATATCAAATTGAGCGGGAGAACCTACTGAATCAGATGATACCAGTTTTGTTATTTAGTGTCCATAACATGATTTAATGGGGGTTGTGCACAAAAATCTTCCATATTCTGTAAAACAGCTTCAGGTCTTTTTTACAGTATGTGCTTTTTTAATAGAGCTGTTTTAATGAAAGATGCCTTCAAAGTAGCGAGCAAAGATGAGTAACCGTTTGCATATAAAGATTGATATCTAAAGTTTTTTTCTTCTTCTTCACTAACATTTAGATATTTAAATTGAATAAAATGGCAGTAATAACCTATAACTACCTAGGTTAGCTGATTACATGAAAGTCCATAGATCATTGCCATCAATTTGTACTTCCATTAACATTTTTCTCACATGCGGATGCGATGAGACCTGTTTCCTTGTTTGTTCATGTGACAATCAGCATAAAGCCTATTTTAAAGCAAAAATGTTACTTACTTACCTTAAAACAGAGGTAAATCTTATTATTCTAATAAAGAGTTAACTAGGGGTAGTTCACCCAGAAGTAATCATACTGTCATGTTCTCACCTGCATTGTTTTCTGTCTTCTGTGGTTCACAAATAATGACGGTTAAGCAATGTCTCAGCCACCACCATTCATTTTGATGCAGTGAAAGTGAATGGTGACTCAGGCTGTCTGCCACCACTAACATCGACTTTTGTGTTTCACAGAATCGCACTACTTAAATGTTAAAAACATCAGACAATGGGATAAAAAGTAAGCAAATTTCTAACTTCACGGTTCAAATGAGCGAAAGTTTCGGTGGCTGGAAGATTGCAGTGTCAGAGCATTTTGGCTAACCGAATTCAGTCTGTCACGGTCACAGCACACGATAAGAGATGATCCGATAGAAAACCTAAGTCAAGGCGGCAAACCTGAAAATGAAATAAATCCCCGATTTTTTTGCCATATCACTTCAATTTGGACTACAATATTAATGTGAAAACAAGATACCCAACCAACAGGGGTTGGTTAGTCAAGGGTGCTTGATTTTACTGGTGAATTCTAATTGTTTGTAACCTGTGGATGTAACAAATATTTATTGGATTACAACTGGATTTAGATTTGGTTTTTAAAATAAGCCCAAGGGAGACTACAAAATACGTTTTGTGTTGCTTTTTCCTAAGCATATATTCAATTATGGTTTTGTTTATTTTTCTAGCCTATATCTTTGTTGGATATCAGTGTCTTTTACGTCAAGATGGCAGTCATTTTTTTGCTAATGTGTTTCACAAGGAGGAAAGAAGAATGAGATTGCGGTCCCTGTTAATTTGTCTTTCCACAGTTTTTAAATCATCTTGTGGTTGGTGGATGTAGTTGTAATGTTTCCGCAGCTTTAGTATCATCAAATGCCTAATTTGTGATTTGTGTGGGGGGCTGCATTGTAGCATAATGAAGGTGGGCCATTCTTGGGTTTAAACTCCCATTTACATTCAAAAGGAGTTAGAACGCAATTCAAGGCCATTGACCAGAGTGGCCAGTCCCACATCCAGGCCACTGTGAATGTCAGGGGGGTCTGTTTCTCAGCACCCTGCAGAGACCAGGACCACTGGCCCTATAGAGACAGGCTTGTGTGGGGGGTAAGCGCTCACTCTTGGACTCCATCATTGCATTGTCCCGTGTGTCTCTTTCTCATGAAGTGCTGCAAAGACACTCCACTGACACACTGACTTTAATCAGCGCAAAACTGGTTTCATACTTCTCCACTCCTGGTTTTATGTCCATTTGTCCATTTTGATTTCTGTTTTCTGACTTTTAAGGGTTGATTAACAGTTTCACTAAACAATATTAGAAACAAATTGTAGGACACCGGCTAAATAATCAATTTTATGAAGTAAAAGTTTATGAAGATTTATAATTTTGTTGATATGATGTTTTCAGTGGGGATGGACTAAATTCTATCCAATACCAATTAGCTTTTATTATAAATTATATTTATTTTATATGATATTAATATTCTGTTCTATTTTGTCCACTTAACTTAAAAATAAAGCCTTAAAACTAAATCAATAATTTTAAACTGTAAAAAATAAAAATCAGGTCTCCAATTTCAAGTGACTGATTACATCCACATTTTTTAGTTGGCCAAATTGAATTTCTGTGAATTGATGCAATGTTTCCTTGTGTATTGTAGATTAATTCTCTTGTGTGTAGATTCAAAACTGCTCTATGTTACTGTAAGGTAAGAATAGATTTGGTTTAGGATGATGGATTGGTTAGATATCTCAATAGTACTTTGATGCCCCAAATAGGCCTGTCGCGATTGTCAATAAATCAATTAATCGCACGATAAAAAAAATGAGCACGATAATTTCACTACTCGTCCGTTTGGGGAGGTTTATACTCGACACGCAGACCGAGGCGTGATGAGACGTCATACTCGGCCAGATTCGTCTGGAACTCATGGCTCTTCGGTTGCGGAGCCGCACGCAAAGTTAAAAAATTTGACGTGCACATGCAGCGCCAAGAGAAATGGGGTCTTGCACACTCCGCGTTGACGTCATTTTGCCGTGCGCACCCTCGTGCTCGTGCGGACACGTCGATTATAAACGAGGCTTAAAGCTACACTGAAGTTGGCAGTTTGATAAAAGCAAGATAATTCTTCAGTTCAATCTTTGTGTGCTAAAAAGGCACATACGTTCCTGTAGAGATAGCAATACACATTCTAAATAAATGAAAACCATGTCATCATTGTCTTCTCTCTTGCTGTATCAAAATCTCACCTAGCTTTCCTCAGAGATGGTCAAGTCAAGTTGTTTGTGCATGAACAACAAGAACCGTACAGAACTGTACTGTGGGTTTTGTGAACCGTGCCACCCCTAATATGCACCTCATCTGTTGCAGTTTTCATTCATTTTATGTATTGTTTTTGGTCGTTTTGTCCATTTATTGTAGATATTTAAAAAAAATCTGTGTTCAGTGTTAAATAGTCTTTAGAAACAAAAGTTACCTTGTTAAGTGTACCTGCATTATTTTGCCATTATCATTATTTTAGATGGAAATGGTCTCAGAACGACAATATTATCGTTTATCGCAGTATTTTCTTGGCCAATATTTCGTCCAGCAAAATTTGTTATCGTGACAGGCCTAGCCCCAAATGCTTGTGTGTGTGTGTGTGTGTGTGTGCGTGTGTGTGTGTTTTGTGTGTGTGTGTGTGGATAGGATCGATAGAACATGAGAATTTTTAGTTGGCCACATTTAATTTCTGTAAATTGATGCAATTTTATTCACAGATATTAAATTTGGCCAACTAAAAAATGTATGTGATCATTCACTATAAAATTTTCAATTGGAGACCTGATTTAGTTTTTTTGTTTTTACAATCAGTAGATGATACAAATGAATTTAGGCATCACATTGTTTATCTATCATTTTACCATTCATTCTGTCTATCATTTTATATGATATTAATATACTGTTCTATTTTGTCCACTTAACTTAAAAATAAATCATTAAAATTAAATCGTTGTGCTCTCGTTCATTTGTTCTATATATAATTTTTCACAGGTGTCAGTTTTTTTTTAGACAGGATTGACTGTTTAGAAATCTTAAAATTTCAAGGATGACGGTTAGACTTGGATGTCATCTTTCTGTTATTACTGTTAATTGTGAAGTAAAAACAAAATACTGACTTGATTAAGGTATTTATCTGACAAAATTATTAGGCAAAAAAGACAAGCAACATCTACAGGTTTTTATATTGTGATGCGAAAAAAAAAAACGGTATAAATATGCATGCTTATTTGTTTGTCTGTCTGTCTGTCTGTCTCTCTATCTGTCTGTCACTTTGCACACTTGACGCTATACTGTCTGAAAAGGTTGTAAAATATTCCATTCTAAACCACTAAATTAACGGCGATGCTCCAATGGGAAGTCCTCTTTGGTCTTTTTCATCCTGTTCAGTTTAAAAATCTGGTAAGGCTAATAAAATGTAATTTAGCCTCCTTTCAAGTTTCACCACAGTAAACTTTCCATGCCACTTCTTCCAAGTATATGGCAAACAAGCCTCCATGGTCCATTGAGAAAGAGAGGGTGAGCAAGAGAAGAAACATGACGTTTGAAAATAGAACATGTAAAAATACACGGCAAGGGAAACAGACTTGGTTTTGTTGATTGGAAGAGTAGTGAGTTTGTGAACTGTTTTATTGGGCTTTATCCGTTCACACGGACGGCCTCCGGACAGGCTGGCGACGGAGCGCAAGTCTGTGTTTGCTGCTGTCAGATGCTGACACAAAAAATTCCCAGCGAGGGCCAGCGTTAATCAAAACTGCACCTCATACTCCTGAGATGTGTCTGGATTACAGTATTTAGTACACACTCCCACGTTCAGCCCCGTATCTTCACAGGCCTTTACTTGTTGTTAAATGGTCCACAGTTATGACTGTATTAAAAATGTCTGTCACTGAAGGGAAACATCCTAAAAAAAGAGTATAGTGGGTGGACTTTAAGTCTTGCTCTGTTCATTTGATAGCCCACCTTTGCATACTTTAGTCTTTGGTATTCAGTATTCTGGTGTTCCTCATTCTTTTCGTGACTAAGGGCGCCTACGCTGTAGGTTTTCGCCGAGTCAGATATCACTCGGAATCCATTGAATTCAACGGGGATGATTTGTGTAAGATTCAAACTTCTCCATCTCTTTCAACACCGCATCCTACTCACGTAACGCTTTCTCTAGCGTGTAAGCTCCCTCAAGCTGAGCAAATCTCTTCCTATGACTCAGACGTGCGCCGCAGTGACCAACGCTTCTCTTTCTCTCTTCATATTTCGTTATGTCTCCCCATCCCTTGTTTTGGCTCTGCTGAGTTGTGCTTCATCTTCAATGTGGGAGCGTTCGTGCCTTTTCATCCGGTACAGCACAGCGCTCTGAGTCACTCCCGCTGCCCCTGAATCTGTGTCACTGTGCTAGTTCGTGCCTACGTGTTCGCTGCTGGAGTCAAGCGGTCTTGAGGCTTCAGTGAGCAGCCAGATGAGGTATTTGCTTAATTAAATGTTAATTTAAAATTGGTCTGCGTGTAGTGACCACCCGTAGATCATTGAACACAGTGAGTGCGGTTGTACTAGTGCTGACAGCTTCACCCTTGTGTGGCTTTTGTAATTTAAAAGGATAGTTCCCCTGAAAATAAAGCTTGTTATGATTTACTCGCCCTCATGTTGTTCCAAACCTCAATGACTCTTTCTTCAGGAACACAAAGGAATATTTTGAAAAATGTCTCTTGTGTATTTTTGTCTCTACACTGAAAGTCAATGTTGTTTTGGACTGCATTGATTTTCTTTAACATTTTTTAAAATATCTGCATTTGTGTTGTGATTCACTGATTCAAATTCCAAACAGAATGTGATTTTCTGAATGTGAAAGTAATTTTTACTAGACATGCACAATAGTATCTTTCAAAAGACTTTGATGCTGCATTTATTTGATCATAAATAGGCCTACAGTACAAAAAATGTAAGATTGTGAAATATTATTACTGAAATAATTGTTTTTCAATTTAAATATATTTTGATTTGTAATTGATTTCTGTGATGACAGCAGAATTTTCAGTATTATTATTCTAGTCTTCAGTGTCACATGATCCTTCTGAAATCATTCTAATTTGGTGCTCAAGAAACATTATTATTATATATATATTCTTATTATAAATAAGAAACATTATTATTATATAATATTATCAATGTTAAAAACAGCTTAATATTTTTGTGGACCTTTATATATTTTGTCAGAATTCTTTAATGAATGCAAATTTCAAAAGAACAGTATTTATTTCAAACGATCTTTGCTAAATAAAAACATAAAAAAATGTCTTTACAGACCCCACACTTTTATTAAGTGTATTGGTTGGTACCATGTGAGTTATCAGCTGATATTAGAGATTTAAAATTTTACATTCACCTAAAACTTGCTTAAAGTTAATCTTTAAAACAAAATCACTTAATTACACTTTAAATGTAATCATTAACAAATCTTAATTTTCCATAATGCTGTCATCCCTAAAACAATTGGCTTTCATTTAGTTATTACTGTGGTGTTATTTTTAAATAATTTAGAAAAAATAATGTACCATTAATTTTTTTTGCTATTTATTGGTTACCAACCATAACATTAAAATACTTAACGGTATAATATCGTGATCGGTATAATCCAGATTTGTTATACTGTTGCATAAATTTCCCTTTGTGGAATCAGAGGTCTTAAGTTTTTAGGATTTTTGGAAGATACTAGCCGCTCTGTGTGGGTGTATTTCTGCACTATTAGTTGACCCCTATGTTTCGTAAACCTCTGCCTCAGCAACATACCATGTTGTTCCATCTTTCAGGCAGAGTTTTGCTAGCTGAGCATGCGAGGAGGGGGGGCAGAGGTGTTGCATTACTAGTTGGGCTCTGACATATGAGCTCGTGCTTTTGAAGTGAGAGCTATTGAAGGGAAGTGTAGCACCAGACCAGTGGTCAGATGACTTCCAGCATGTGGGGGATTAAACAGCAGTTGAGGTGGCAGGTGTGAGCACTGCGGATCACAAAACAGGAACTTTGTAATGCTCCCCTGTGCCCCCTTACTGTGGGGCTGACTCAATACCCCCATCACAGAGGTCTAATGCAAGGCAATTTTTGAATTCGGGCCAAGAAAGAGGAATTAACACTAAATGTCAGCATTTTGTTGTTTTCCGCAGGAAGGTGCAGGAAATGCACAGCCTATAAGTGCATGTTGAAAGATGTCTGGCTGGTGGCGTTTAAACCTTGGAAGAATTCCAAACTGGCTTTTTGTGCCCTTGAAGGGCACTGCGGGAAGGTGACGCTACTCGGAAGAGTCTTCTAAACAAAAGTTTGTTAATGAATCCTTTCAAAAAGGGCTTGTTAGCGAAGAGTACATGTTACGGTTACTTTTTAAGAAGTCATTTTGTGTTAATGTTCAGAAGTGGGGATTTTTTTTCTATCAAAGAAATCAATAATTTTATTCCGCAAGGATGCATTTAAAAGCATCAAAATTTTCAAACTGTTATGTTTGTACGGTAACCCTAAATGGACAAACTGCTCTACAGAACCGCTCTAGGCATTCTCTGCTCTATCTGATGGCTTAATTTTTGTCCTGTGTCGGCCACCGTAGCTTCGAAAGGGAGGGGTTAGCATTGGGTGATGCAATTCACAACCTCACCGCTAGATGTTGCTAAAATTCACACAATGCACCTTTAAGCGCCAAATCATCATATTAGAATGATTTATGAAGAATCATGTGACAATTTTTTGTTGCTGAAAATTAAACTTTGCCATCACAGGAATTAATTACACTTTAAAATTTGTTTTTAAAAATATATATTAAAATAGCAAACGGTTATTTGAAATAGTAATTATATTACACAATATTATTATATTTGTATAAAAGACTTTCAAAATCTTACTGACCCTGATCTTGTGACAGTGAACATTGTCATATTTTTTGTGTATTCTTCCAAACAGTCTCATGAGGCCTAATGTGACTGGCGTGCACCCTTCTCACTTCAATTGCTCTGTGGAAGTGGAATTGGCTTCTTATCTTGTGAGTGGCCAAGCTTTAAAACCAGGAAGAGTTTTATGTCGCCCAAATGCTTCACCAGATAACAGTGGAAGTGCGGGAAACCTGCTAAAATAGTGTTGTTTTCCGAGAACGATTACTCAAAGCGGTTTCAGTAACCTTTGATAATCCCTTGAAGATATTAATCGGTCCCAAAAGGGTCGTCATTTTCTTTAGGTCACTTTAACAGCTGCAATTAAGACATACTGTAGTGTGGGGCTTTTGGTTTCAAATAAATAGCTGTTTATTTTGTCATTTGGAAATACGATCTGATGGATGGACAAGTGTTTGGTGAAGCCAGTAGGCTACAGACTCGATCTCAAGAAGGGCAATAGATAAGTCTTGTTTTTCTCTCGTCTATCCAAGAGGTCCAGGGATTCCTGTGGAAGGCCAGCAAAAGGTTATCAAATGTTAACAGCAAGAGTTGGATTTCAGACCAGTCTGTTGGTAGCATGGTGTGAAAACCACAGTGAATGAATGACTCTCCTGGGTTACTGTTTGCTCATGGTGAAAGATGAGCACTGTAGGCATTTTTGTTTTTGCATTTGAATAGTGGTCGACCGTTGTCACCAAGTCTGATATATCAGCCGATATTTGGCTCTTTTTTTTCACGGCTACATCGGCTGATACGTTTTTCTGTTTGGTCGATATGTTGTAAGCAGGACTTTTATTTTGACAGCATAGCAGACTTTTATTATGACTGCTTGGAAGACTTTTATTGACTTTTTATGTGCGAGTAATGTCCAAACGTGTTCAGCTGCCACTGGAGATGCATGAAACTCAAGCTTTAAAGCCCCACTTGGCTACTTTTGCTCTCGGGGTCCCCCTACAGTTTGGAAAAAATAATGTCCTCAACTACTGTCGTAAGCTCTGTAATCCTACAACAGGGGATGCCATCGCGCGTGCATTTGTTGACATGACAACCCTGATAGCCCTGAACTAGTGATGCGCGGGTCGTCTCATAACCCGCGGACCCCGTATGTCTATTTAATGGTCGCAGGTGCGCGGCGTGTTGTAAAAATATATACAGTGGTGCGGTGCGGGCCAAATAACTTAATAAAAGCGTCCCGCGGGTCGGTGCAGCAATAACAGTTCCCCTGAAAACTGCAAGAGGAGTTCTTCTGGCGTCGCGTGTGAAATGTCTTCATCCCAGGTAACGTTACAGTCAGTGGCATATGTTTCAGCATGTCATATGAATATAATTTCATGGGTTTTGTTTTTTTCAAACGCCAAATAATCACGATACTCACGTTTACAAGCCAGCGTCATTATAGTAGTCTATTGGTTACCGTTTTACAGTATCTATATGATACTTCAGTTCAATGTTTGAGTGGTAGCTCACCGTAACAAGCATGACAGCATCGGTCGGGCGCGCCTCCTTCAGCTCACGCCGACGAGCAAACGCTGGTCACATGCTGATTCTCGTCCTGCTTTTAATCCCATCATTTTTTCATTTCCTCTTATTGCTTTCCTCCAACAAAACCTTTTCTTTCTTATTTGTCTCTGCTGCTTCGGACATGACTATATTATCCGATGAACAAAGTTGGGCTCGCACGTCCGAATGTAAGGAAGTGTGTGTGTTGGTGGAAGTGACGTATATGCCGTAAAGCAGTCGAATTTTGTAGTTCTTTTCTTTTTCTCGGGTTACTACCCGAAACCCGAAGTTTAAAAGTACGATTAAAAACGATACAGACCCCATCAGGCTATGGCAGACGTGTCATTCAACCTATTGTAAGTCGATTTATCATCACAAGAGTCTTAAAAAATATATTATGAAGGTTGAAAAGTTACCTAGTGCTGCTTTAAACACTTGGTTTCAAACTATGCAGAACTTTATCCAATTGGCCACTATGTCATTGTTTGTGACCAAATTATATGACCAAATCTTATATCACGATACAAGTAAATCAACATTTTTGATACTGCTGAAATGTCATAATTCTTAATAAAGACAAATAAACAGTGATAAAGAAAGAGCAACCAAAAACAAAAAACAATAGAACAAAAGTATAAATTAAATATATATGTCTTTACTGTGTAAATTAAAAATACATGTATTCTTTTTAAAGTTACAAAAGTGATTTAGTCAAGAGCAGTGAGATTTTTCAAATTCTCTTTTTTGTTATTTAATTAGCATAATGACAGCCAGAAAATGTGGATGCTGTCCCTTTGAGACAGACTGCACAGATCCATTATACTCCTTTCTCAATTTCTCAGTTCTTTCTCAACTATTTACGTTCACTTAAGACATAAATGACTGTTTGCTTATGGTCATTTTGATACAAAGGTATGTGTATTTGACCATTCAAGCCCGTTTCTTTGGCAAAAAGCATTCAGTTCCATTCTCATGCGCTCCATGAGCAGGGCCTTCGTGTCGTGCATCTCTCAGAGAACGCGCACATGTACTGAAATTAGTTGTCTTTTGCTGCTAATTGTGCTTCAACAGTTTAAAATCAACAGTTTCTAAACCGCAGTGCTCAAAAATGCATGCAAACGATAAGATTATTGCCCAACCCTAATATGCTGGATGTACAATTTGGGTTACCTTGTCTTTGAATTTGTATTTGAATATATATATATGGACCATCCGCCACCTTGTTCTATAAGAAATCAGCATTGGCCATTTAAAAACATCAATATCAGTGGACCCCTGCAGTTGAATGTTGCATCTTAGTAAGACAACGAGTGCAGGTGACGTGAATAAGAGCTGAGCCCATGACCTCTCAGGGAGGTTTGGCCAGATGATATGGACTGATTCCTGATGATTATAGCTGAACGCAGAGCTGAGCACAATCCTCTTAGGGAAAATGTTTTGAGGACCTAAACACTGCTGCTCACTGCTGAGGTGGTGTGATGTGGAAGCGTTCCTTTTGTATTGTGTTTCTTTCTCTTAAAAAAAGTGAATAAGCTTTATTGAACATTTCCAACACACATTTACATAACTTCCAAAGTAGCGCTTTTGACATTTCATTTCAGATGACTTGACACAGTATTAGTTTTGGCCGATCATGCAAGTGGGTCTTAATGACTGTAATTGTCAATAATCTGGACCCCAGAGGTTATGACTTGAACTGAATAAGCCACATTTGTACTCACTCATCTATTTTGCGGCCAATGAGTGGGTTTCAGTTGTGTTTTTCACCACACACATTCTCAACTCAATTTGTTATGGTCAGTTCGAATGGTATGGAGCAGTCTGCTATTTGGAGGTAAAGACTGACTGATATAATTTTTTGTAAGTGCAATAATTGTAATGCAATAGTGCAATAATTATTGTTTAGCTTGTAATTGTAGTTGTCAATAACGTGTAATTGTTTAACTAATAACTAAGTCACCATTTTTTCTATGGCCACCAAAGCTGCATTTATTTGATTAAAAATACAGTAAAAGCAGTCATACTGTGAAATACAATTTAAAATAACTGTTTTCCATTTTAATTTGTTTTAAAAAGCAATGCATTCCTTTAGCAAAGCTGCATTTTCATCATCATTAATCCAGTCTTTTGTCGTAGTTGTGTGTATATTAGTCATGTAGCGTTTAAGTTTTTAGTTTATTGAGCTTCAGCCATAGTATGATGCCCATAGGGATTTCCTGGAATTACATGCATTATTATACTTCAGCGGAGAATATCTGTAGTTTCTGCACGAGAGAAACTTTCTGTCTCTGCTCTATCACCTTGAGTATCACAATTTCATTTCACATAACTGCATATTAAACAATAAAATGTTCTGATTGGATGCTGCATTTTTACCTTACCCTATAACTCATACTGCCTGCTGAAATGTATGAAGTATCCAGAATAATAACATTATGAAGTAACTGAAGTAACATGGGTGCTTTATAGCCAAGCAAGAGTCATAATTTACTGATTAATGAATCAAGATTTCCATTTATGATTTTTTATAATCTTCATCTTCTTTATCATCTTCTCAAACTTTCAGTGTGTCTCAGTCTGTTTCAGTTATGTGCTATAGTAAGAAGAAAATCAAACGTTATTGTTATTATGTGTGACTAAAACTGCAAACTTCTCTACGAAGCATTTTAGAGTTTATGTAAGCTGAAATTTTTCAAGAGTTTGCAAAAAACCCATGTTTCTATAGGAGCATATTTGAAAACATTCAGTCCTGACGCTTTTAGATTGAAAACTGTCTTTTGGGTGCAGACCGGTTGCACTGGATCCTTGCACTGGAAAGCAACACCAACATGACAAGGGTGGAGAAGGGCTCAGATAATTCTCTGACGGGCTTTGTTTACGGAACAGCCGGATCTTTGGAAAGGGAATAGGAACTGGGAGAGCTCTTTGGCCTCGGCTCATCCTGGATGATTCAATGTGGAGGTCAACTGGTGGGCATGTTTGTGTCAGTTGGCTTCACGCTTCTTGTGTGGCAGTTTTAGGAGACATGAGACATGATATTCAGCACGTTGCACATTTAAAAAAATCGGTTTCTGAGGCAAAAATGGTTTTATAGTGTATGTGGTTTCCAATTCAAATAAACTTTTAGCCATTTTTACATGCTGTCAGGTGTTTTTTTTATTCTGCAGTTTCATCTACTTTTGTTTAACTGACAGACACCATATCGCTCTCTCTGCTTCTCTGTGTCTCCCTCTTTGTGTCTTTCCAGACTGCCTGAATTTATTAATGGGTCCAACCGGAACTGAGGACTAAAGTTTCTCTTTATCAACAAACAAATTAGTCTTTGTGTGTGAGTCACTCCAGCTCTCCTCCCTCTCCCGGGATTGTGAAAAAGAAAAAAAATGCCGCAATGAAACAAAGGAGGCATGCAGCTCCATGACTCCCAAGTGCAGCCCTGGGGCATTTGCGATGATACGGGAAAGCAAATGCTATGTTTTTTCATGGAGCAATCATTTCCGTTCTAAATTTGGATGAGCACAATACACGGTCAGGAGCAAATAAAGATCTTTTTTAAACAACAAGTTTGCTATTTTTGGCATACTGGTTATGGAGTAACTTCAAATGAGATTTAAATTCATGAAGCGTGTCATTTTCACAGGAAATTCGTGTCAGGAAAAGCGCTTTCCACTCCTGTCAGAATAATGCACAGTAGGCAATCTGAGACTGCTGAAATTTTGACCTTTCTGCATTACTCAAAAGTTCACAATCTTCTGCGCCTTGCAGTGGGCTATTTAGATTGTGGTTGTAGAGACAGATTGATAAAGTTGTTTTTGTGTGGGACCATGTGTTCTGGCAGGGAGAAACATTTCCATTTGTCTCATAGAGGCCCTGCGATATTGTCTGTATCAGAGAAGGTGACCTAAGCCTCTCTAAGAACATAAAAGGTTTATCCAAAGGAGCTCATATGTCAAGGCTATTCTTCTGCTGATCTTTTCCAACTTCTAGGACGCCATGCATTTTTGTTATTATGGTGTGAATTACTCCTCTCACTGTAGATGGTCGGTAGTATTTAAATCTTTTTGACCTTTCATATTGTCCCTTTAGTTAGAGTCAGGCTACTGTTTAACTGTTATCTTTGAAGGGTTTTGGCATTTGTTTAAAAGTCTTTGGCTCTCTAAAGTATTCTGCATGCAAATTATAATTTAGTCCTTTTAAACCCTGCCCCAATCAGTAGATCAGTAGAACCAAGTTCCTGCCCAATGTTTTTTTTCTTCCAATTTTCATTTGAATGTGTGTCACAGTACTGGAAAAAACTAAGCTCTGTCGCTGATTCCGTTTCATCAATACTTTTAATCCAATATATATTTGTTTTTTCTTTATTTTCCACTGTAGTGTTTTTCTTAAACCAATGGGAATTTATGTTTCTATTATTGATTCATTGATTTAGCTGACAGATGAAACCAGAAAAGCATTAATCAATGAATCATGGCCTGTGTATGAAAACAAAAATGTGGAAATGCATGAGAATGATGGTACTTCATTAATATATGATAACACTTACACACCCAATTTGAGTGAACATTAGTATTCATGAAGGAAAATTATGAACTTGAATCGACTGGACTGTGAAATGTGGATGATCCATAACAGAATGGAACTAAATCAAATGCTAGGATGTTAAACAATTTTATTTTAAATAACTATATTGATATTGGTTGATAATATCCAATTGTCTGTCCAGGCTACAGATGTTTCAAAAAATTTGCCACCTTCACTGACATATTAAATAGAGAAAAATATCCAAATTCATAAATGATATGTAGTGGCAACACAGTCAATCCTACTGGGAGTGTTACAGACAGTGTCTGAGGGTTATATAGGATAATTTTTTTAGATCCCTTTTAAGCTCCTGTAAATTAAGAAAATGCTCTGAGATTATTTTATACTTCAGTTTTGACTTGATTCAAGTCATGCTTTCGTAGATGTTTGACCACTAGAGGTATGCTTTTGTTGAAAAGTATATATCATCTGTTTATTTCATCACAATATCCTTGAATAAATATTCTTAATATTTATTTATTCATTTCTAATAGGGCTGCATGATCTCAATTAAGCACTTAAACTGATTTGGCTTAGTGCGATTATGGAATCGCAAAGGCTGCGATTTTATTTTTTAAATTTATTATTTTTTTATGTGCAGCTTGTCAGTGAAGCACGACTCTGTGATCAGTAGTACAGTAAATGCTGCTCTGTCTGAAAGCACTGCGAGTCACGTGAAATTAAAAAAAGCAACACACAACAAACATCTTTCCAAACATACGAAGACAACATTTAATAACATGTATTTACTCCAAATATACTTAATATCGATAGTTGAGGATCTTTCTGTGAGATGTTGTTTCTTACACAGAATAAGGCATCCAATAAACATATTTAATTATGAAAATGCCCAAGAAGGCTTGAAGAACTGAGATAAACCATATCTTGTCATAGTCATGTGTTTATTAGTCATGTTTAAGCAATAAAAACATTTCAGTCATCTGTTTATTCAGCTACAGCGATAGTATGATGCCCATAGGAATTTCCTGAAATTATGTGTGTTGTACTTCTCCTGGGCATATTTGGAGTTTCTGCGTGAGAGCACTCTGGCTTTCAGATGGAGCAGCATTTACTACTGATCACAGAGCCATGCTTCACTGACAGGCTGCGCTTAAAAAAAAATCGCAGCCTTTGCCAAACTGCGTGTGGTTTATTTCTATTAAAGGGTTAGTTCACACAAAAATGAAATTGATGTCATTAATGACTCACCCTAATGTCGTTCCACACCCGTTAGACCTCCGTTCATCTTCAGAACACAGTTTAAGATATTTCATATTTAGTCTGAGAGCGTATGCACACTATACTGTCCATGTCCAGAAAGAGAATAAAAACATCATCAAAGTAGTCCATATGTGACATCAGTTAGTTCATTAGAATCTCTTGAAGCATCGAAAATACATTTTGGTCCAAAAATCACATAAACTACGCATTATTCAGCATTGTCTTCTCTTCCCTGTTTGTTTTCAATCCTCAAATAAAGATTCAAACGATTATTAATCAGTGAATTGATGAATTTTTCCAAATCATGAATTTATACGCTGATTAATAACCGTTTGAGTCTTTATTTGAGGTTTGAAAACAAACAGGGAAGAGAAGAGAATGCTGAATAAAGTCGTAATTTTTGTGATTTTTGGACCAAAATGTATTTTCGATGCTTCAAGAGAGTCTAACTAACCCACTGATGTCACAGATGGACTACTTTGATGATGTTTTTATTCCCTTTCTGGACATGGGCAGTATAGTGTGCATACACTTTCATACGCTCTCGGACTTCGGAAAACTGTGTTCCAAAGATGAACGGAGGTCTTACGGGTGTGGAACAACATTAGGGTGACTCATTAATGACATCAATTTCATTTTTCGGTGAACTAACCCTTTAAATAAAGAAATGCATACATTATAAATGTAGGCTATTAAATCGTAGTAAAAAAGCATTAAAATGTTCAGTTTTGGAAATATTTTTTCTAAATGTACAAAATGTAACTTTTTTTAATTTATTTTTTATTCCAGTCTGTGGTCCTCACATTGATATCCGCAATGACATCAGTGAGTTCAAGAAGTTGGAGAACTGCACGGTGGTGGAAGGCTACCTGCAGATCCTTCTCATTGGAGACAAGAATAACAACCTCAACCAGGAAAACTTCCGCTCCCTGTCCTTCCCCAAGCTGACCATGGTCACTGACTACCTTCTCCTATTCCGTGTCTCCGGCCTGGACAGCCTCAGCATGCTCTTCCCCAACCTCAGTGTTATCCGAGGACGCAACCTGTTCTACAACTACGCCCTGGTCATTTTCGAAATGACCAGCCTGAAAGATATCGGCCTCCACAACCTGAGGAACATCACTAGGGGGGCCATCAGAATCGAAAAGAACCCGGAGCTGTGTTACTTGGACTCGGTTGACTGGTCGCTCATTATGGATGCAGAGTTTAACAACTACATCGGTGGGAACAAGCAGTCCAAAGAATGCGGGGATGTTTGTCCAGGTATCATGGACGATAGACCGCTGTGCATTAGGACCAGCTTCAATGACAACTACAGCTACCGCTGCTGGACCTCCAACCACTGCCAGAAGGGTAAGTACTTGCCCACCAGACCTGATCTTGCAAATGTATAATTTATTTCAGGTTTTATCTCTGAGATTCACATCTGCTGGAATTCACATATCTTTCCTTCACATGGGATTTGAATGAATAGTGAAATGAAATGTAAAACAACGAGATAAAGTTAAGTTTAGCTAAACCGTTGGAAGGATACTGTTCGCTTTACTTGGGAACTGGAGGTCTGTCTCTTTGGCTAGGTTTTGTCAGGTAAATATTTGGTTAGTGTAATCTATGTTGTGTTAAAAGAGTTATGACTAGACTGTCTACCAATTCATCAAAGGCTTTGACAGTAGCTGAAGACAGAGCGTCCTGAGAACAAAACAAGGGCTGCTGTGACCTGAGGTGATGTTCTATTACATTTTATTCATTGAATAATTGTCCAGAAAAATATGCTATTTGAACCCTAAGTTATATGTAACTGTACTTGAACCTCGCCATTTTCTGTTTGATTAAGTTGGTTTATTTTATTTATTTATTTATTTGATTGGGACAGTGCATGTTAATGAACACAACATGGAGTACATGCATGTAAACATGCCGGATTGTAGCCGAGGGCTAATTTCCATCCGTAGTCCCACGAGCTAAGGTCACATAGCTCACAAAAACAACCGTTATCTAATGTCCTATAAAATATATTTACATAAAAATAAAAAATTAATTAGTCATCAGAAATACATCCATATGCACAAGACGAAATACAAAAGTTAAAATACGACGCAACATACTCACTAATGTGTGCAACTTTGGTTTGCCCATAACCATTTTTTTAATTGGACTTTGAACAAACTATATGTAGGGCATTCTCTCAGTGTTAGAGGAAGACTATTCCACATGTTCCCACCTCGGACAGACAGAACTGTCTGTCCAAAGGTGGTATACCTGTGGGGTATTATCAAGTCTCCTCTGGTGGAGGCGCGCGTGGTCCTTTGTGAAGAATCTTTAGTTTTGATAAAATCCTTCAGAGGTGGAGGAGCGAGGGAATGTAAAACTTTGTAAATCTGACAGGCCATTTTCAAATTTATCATATTCTGAAAACCCAATAGTCTATGTTTTTTCAAAACATGACAGTGGTGATGTGATACTGTTTTTTTATCAAATATTTTTAATGCCTTTTTGTAGAGACTTTCTATTGTTCGGAGTGTTGCTGGGCATGCAAGAGACCAGGTAGTCAAGCAATAGTCAAAATGAGAAATAATCATTGCAAAAAAATATGTTTTAGCCGCACCCACGGTTAAATTATTTCGAATATGTCTAAAATTTTGGAGATTGAATTTAACAACTTGTGCTACTTTTTTTACGTGACTTTTGAAGCAAAATGTTCGATCAAGGACTACCCCAAGATATTTAAATTCTGACACCAGTTCAAGTTCCATTCCATTCAGAAAGACACTTGATCTAGTTATTTCCACATGACGTTTAGAAAAATACATACACACAGTTTTTCTGGTGTTCAACATGAGGCATGAGTCCTTGAGCCAATTCTGCACATGAGATAAAGCAGCTGTGAGATCAACAGATGCTTGTTGAATAGTTTTTGCTTGAGTGTAAATTACTACATCATCTGCGTACATCTGCGAGAAGACGTTTGGACATGAATTTGGTAGGTTATTAATAAAAAGAGAGAACAGAACCGGCCCAAGGATAGACCCCTGAGGGACACCTACTCCCGAATCTAAACAAGGAGATCTGACACCATCTACTACCACATACTGTTTCCTGTCGGACAGATAAGATTTAAACCATAAAAGTGCTTGATCAGAGATGTTAAACTGAGTCAACCTAGATATTAAAATCTGGTGGTTTACAGAATCAAAGGCTTTCTTTAAATCTAAGAAGACAGCCCCAACATAAGGACTCTTGTCAAGTAAACCTTTTATGTTTTCTGTTAACACACATAGGGCACTATCCGTGGAGTGATGGGTCCGAAAACCGAATTGTAGTCGATGCAATGAAGGTTGGACCTTTTCTAAGTGGGCCGTCAACAGCCTGACTACCCACTTCTCTGCGATCTTTGATATAACGGGTAGTATACTAATTGGTCTATAGTTTGACATGTCTGTTTTAGCACCTGATTTAAATATCGGTGTCACTGCAGCAACTTTCCAATCTGCAGGGACTATAGAATGGTTAAAAGACATATTAAGAAGAAGGGTAATTGGATGTACCAAATGGTCTTTGTACTCTGTCAATAAATGTATATTAAGACCAAATGCATCGACGGCTTTTGAATTTTTCATGCCAATAATAATTTGTGTGACTTCATAGTCCGTAATTTCAGTGATGTTAAATACAGACTGTTGTAGATCAGTAACATTGTCAGAGCACAGAGATGGACCAAAATGCTGCGTAATCTCTTTCACAGAATTAATAAAAAAACTTGAAATGGTTGAATTATGGATTTTAGTATTTCAGTGATCGGCTTATGTGTTTAGCCAGTATTTGGACACTGTAAGATTATTGCCTTGTGCTTGTAACCATACCTTAAAACTGTTTCCAATTGACTGAATTTGAACTGCATCAACTAAAAATGTATACACTTGTTTTTCAAATATCAAGTGAAAATCCTTTGAGAATTGCACATTCTGTCAGGTTATTTTAGATCTTCTATTGTGCGGTAGGTTTGAAGATGTTTAATGGCTAATATTGTTAACTATTATTAGGTGAATATTTGGCCATTGTTAAGATTTTAGAGATTTTGTGAGAAAGTCGCTGGTAAACCATTTGGTCGATTGAGTATGTTTATTTGTTTTCATTGATTTACATCAGACATTTGGAAAATCCATATCAGTCATCCACTAGGACCGGTAACATTTTTTCTACATACATTGTTAAAGAATAATGCACATGTTCAACAACTATTGAGAAATTCACATTGGTTGACCTAATTTTTATGGACATCCTTTGATTAATTTGTTTATTGTAGATTAATTATCGTGTGTGTAGATTCAAAACTGCTCTATGTTTACTGCAATGTTAAAATAGGCTTGGTTTAGGATGATAAATTGGTTAGATATCTCTCAATAGTACTTTGATGCCCCAAATGCTGATTTGTGTGTGTGGATAGGATCAATAGAACATGAGAAAATCACCTGGCTGGAGCCAAAATTATCTCTGTGGTCATGAGGTCAGTAGATATGAATGCCAGTGTGTCCCTTACATCTGACCGGGCGGGAATGCCTGGGAATGTGAACTACCCCTTATAAATGTTTGCTCCCTCTTCCTCTCCCAAGCACACAAGAATGGTGGGAAAAGCATAATGGATGAGAACACTACAGCACCCTCCACCCCTGGCCTTCAAGAGACCTGCAGATCGTGCAAGTCCCAGGCTCGGAGAGGCTGTCACAGAGCTGCCCTCCCTCCTCTTTCCCTCCGCCTGAAAACAAACAGAGGAAATAAACCTTCCTCAGAAACATGCTCTGTTACAGCCTGAATGTTTATTGTTGCTCCTGGGATTCTTTGAATCCGACAATTCTGAGGAGGACATGCTTATGGAAGGCATGGAGGTGACGTGCTTCGACCCTAGCAGGAGATTTGATCCACATCAGTGGGCTACTCTGTCCGCGAGTGTCCTTTTTCCAGCGACTCCCCTCTGCACTGCTGATACAGTCTCTTCCCGGCAGTCCCGCCCACATCGTGTCAGCACTTGCTCTCCTGCACACCTGTTCAGTATGGTAATCTTGTGTCTGAATGCCATGTTTTTGCCTTTGCAGAGGTGGGGAGGTGTGAGTCACCTGTATCCAAGCCTCAAACAGTCAAACAAAGACAACGACTGGTAGTCACAGCAGATAGGACGTACTAACGGTCCGACTGATTGATTTGTGTTCTCCAAAGAACTTACTGGAACAAGCATTGGGCCGCCACCTGTCCGATTGTGTTTGCTTCCCGTCAGTGTTTCCACATGGAGCTTCAAAGGAATCAACAAATTGTGTATGAAAATCACACCCCAGCATTTTCCTACGCTTCATGAGCTGTCCGCAGCTTGCTGTGTTCTTGAGGCTCAATTGTTGGTGAGAATGATTGATTAAACTTCAAGAGTCATGGCAAGGATATATGGGGAACTGAGGGGCGTCTAAACTATTGACATAAATTTCACGATTCGATTCCAATTTCAATTATATGTATCCCCAGTTGGTACAATACTATAATATTAAAGGTTAAAATGAACAGATTTGCTACTTGCTTTTTAATTACACATAAGAAAGTTATAGTTGTAGTAATAATGTTTTAACATAATTATGTTATTAAAAATTACTATTAAGTTTCTGCTCCTTTTTTATATAGACAATAAAATGGCGTCTATCATAAAAACATGATGGATTTATTTAAACACACTATAAATATTGAAGAACAGGTTAAAAATGAATCAATTACGATAGCAAGTCCCTCTCTTTGATTTTCTAACCATCGTAGTGGAAGTTCTGTGATGGAGGAGAATAAGGAATTGTAGGAGCTGAAGGCAAATGGTGTCTTGTAAACGAATCCTTCTTTTGAACACCTAAAGTCTAAAATCACATGCTGCGTTTTAATTTGCACACTATCCATCCTACCATCCTAAATAGTATTTGAAATTAGAATGAATGCATCCCAAATGCACGTTAACATGAGTACTCCAAAGATGCCCGGATGGTGTACTATTTCAAGTTAGAAACCAAAGCGCAGATCCATACACACTCTAACGATTCATATTGCCCAGCCTGCGTGGGTCGGGGATTCAATTAGAACTACAAACAAGAATAAAAGTGTTAAAGAACTACAAACAAGGCAGATGTGTGAGACTGACAGTTAAGTAGAGAGACGTTTGATCTAACCTGACAAAAAGATATCTATTCAATGTTATCCACATTATATTTCATCTGCAATAACATTGAGAACTCTTATAAAGATATGTTAGGTCATTAACTTTTAAATGCGTCATTATGCAGACACATGAGAAGAGTTCTCCGCATGAAAGACCCATGACTGGCAGACCAGCGTGCTACTACATTTCTCTCTGATACGGAGGGAAATTAAATTAAATTGAATATGGAGGATTTTATCCGTGACAAGATGATTGACAGGGCAGTTTAAACAGTGACAGGTTGCACGTAACTAAGAGACAGAACGGTCCGTTAAAGAGACAACTACGACAAAGTAGTACGTCCCAAGGCTACACACTCAAAAGCATACTTTTTCTTCACATAAACAGTACTTTAAAAAAAAATTAACCGTTCAACTAAACGTAATCAGACTTCCGAACACTCAAAGACTTTAGTATTGGCTTGATGGTGGCGCTGCCTCTCCGTGTCTCTCTGTGCAGGACCGTCTTCTCAACCCTTTGACATAATTGCCTTGTTTTTCTTGTGCACAGATGTTTCTTCAAGGGCACACAGTGGTTTTGTAGTCAATTTGGATCAGTCCGCTCTCTCTAATTACTGCACCAAGAGTTGCTGTCAGCGACCAATCGTCGATCAGCTCCTGCGTATGTGCGCTTGTTATGAGATGAGGGTGTCCACACAGCAGCACTATTGTTTACTTTTTTCTGAAATGAAAGACCATTAAAGCATTCCTTGCCTGTTCTTGCATGCACTTGTTACCGTCACCTCTGTGTATGCATGCGTGTGTCTCTGGAGTTCATGGACTTTCCATGTGTAATGTATTTCCATTGTTTGTCTTCATGCTGCCTGGATATGTTTGTTTGCCAGCCCGCTTATGGTTCGAATAATCTAGCTCTGGTGATAAAGAAATATTCAAAAGGGATGCAAAAGGCTGAGTTTATCTTTGAGGACACGGCCGATTAAATCCGTCCCTTGAGTAACAGTATACAAAGTAATTCATTGGCTGGAAGAACTTTTAATATATGCAGTTTGTTCACTACTCACTGATCCTAATGTGTGTTCACTGACATGGCGTAAAGCCACCAAATAAATAAAAAAATAAACGATCTGGGTATGACAGCTGAGAATGCTGCTGTAAAGTCTAAACAGAGCCCCTCGTGGTGACTGTAGGTATGATCCGTGTGTGTTTGTAATCTGTGTGTGTTTGAATGTGTCTCTGCTCTTTGTCTCCGGAGACATTTTGCAATGCCAGTTCGGTTGACGGTGGGAATAGGAAGGGGTCCATAGGGAGGAGGCATGCAACGGACATCCTCAGGTCTGTTAGAGGCGAAGTATTGAGGAGAAATGCCACAGAAATGTCAAGTTTACAAGCACAAAAACAAGACTCTTCAGCGTGGGGGAGTGAACTTTCAGCCCCCCTTAATCTCCTCCCTTCTGTCCGCCAAACCTCTCCTCCCTTCCCACTTATTTTGTCTGTTGTTTTTTTTCTTTACAGCCCCCTCTCAACAGTTTTACTGCCATTTCCTCCCCTCTCTCTTCCAGGGCTCTTATCGCAGGCTGTTAACAGCTCTAGCCGTTAGATAGCTCTTCTCACTGTTTACACTCATGGCCCCACCACCCGTCTGCCTGATACTCTAGTGACCCATCCAGTTGTTTGCTCACTTGTGGCCTCTCTGAGATTGTGTGTGTGTGTGTGTGTGTGTGTGTGTGTGCGTGTGTGGGGGGTTTGTGACCTCACCTACTCCGTGGTCTGGTCTGAATGGGCCCCTCAGGTCACTCTGATCCAGACAAGCATGTCTTCCTCCCTGAAAAACACGCTCATACCCCAGACCAAAGAGGGGAGGGGGAGAGTATTGTTGGGTAATGGGGTCTGAGCGTGGGTTTGAGCCCCCTGGGCTTCACGGGCTGCTAAACGACCCCAAACAACAATGCAAAATCTTGTTGTTGTCCCGAAGGCTAGCTAATTTGTCTGATCAATCCTTTTTGAGTTTCTTTATTGCTTGCATACCTGGAATTGTTGGCATTCCTCAGCTGTGCCACATAATGCGTAGATTGCAGATTTCTTCTGTAAAGCACAGATCAGCTCAGATAGTGCCATGTAATGGATAAACTTACCCTCTTTCACAGAACGCTACTGGTTTAGTGTTTAGTCCAATCCAATCTCCATGTCTGTCTATATATCAGTCGCTCTCTGTTTTTTGGTGCATTGGTCTATCTATTGTCTATCTTTCTTTCAGTCTCACAGAATCTATTGATCGCCTGTCTCCTTCATTCTCTCCCTATTTACCTATCATCTGTCAGTCTTTCCGTGTTGTCTATTTGCAATCGATAGACATATTTGTCCGTCTGTTTGTCAGTCTCTTTCTATCTCTTGGTATCTGTCAGCCAGTCTGTCTTTGAATTGAGTCCATCTGTTTTTTGAATCTCTTAGTATTTTTCAGTCCATCTGTCTTTTGAATCTCTCAGTATTTGTCCGTCCAGCTGTCTTATGAATCTCTCAGTATTGTCCATCTGTCTTTTGATTCTCTCAGATCCGTCCATCTGTCTGTCTTTGAATCTCTCAGTATTGTTCGTCTGTCTGTCTTATGAATCTCTCAGTATTGTCCATCTGTCTTTTGATTCTCTCAGATCCGTCCATCTGTCTGTCTTTGAATCTCTCAGTATTGTTCGTCTGTCGGTCTTTGAACCTCACAGTATTTCCGTCTGTCTTTGATTCTCATAGTATCTGTCAGATGGTCTGTCTTTGAACCTCTCAGTATTGTCCATCTGTCTTTGATTCTCAAAATATTTGTCTGTCCGTCCGTCTCTGAATCTCTCAGTATTGTCCATCTGTATTTGATTCTATCAGATCTGTATATCTATCTGTCTTTGATTCTCATAGTATCTGTCTGTCCGTCTGTCTTTGAATCTCTAAGTATTGTCCATCTGTCTTTGATTCTCATCGTTTCTGTCCGTCCGTCTGTCTTTGAATCTCTCAGTATCTATCCATCTGTCAGTCTCTCTGTCTGTATGACCTTCGCCAATGTGTTGTGACCGATTCAAAGATATACAAACCATCTACTGAAGAAATTATTAGTCACAACTTCACAACATTTACTTCAGTGGAAAATGTATAATCATAAGTTTATCTAGAATGTTTCTTTTGTTTAATTCCTTCTTTTGTACTACATTGGCAAAAGTAAATGTTAGACCCCGTGTCTGTTTATCTGTCTGTTATTATAGAAACTTTAAGTTTGAGGCTGATGCACCAAGCAGAGTAGTTTGGCTCTGAGGTGAAGACTTTCATAGTTTTGCAGATGTCTCTGGATGTTTGGAAATTTTGCAGTCCTCTTTAAAGAGTTTTCTTTGCTCTCTTGCCTGCTGTAATGATAGAAACAGATACATAATGCTTTGGAAAGACCAGGATGTGTGTGTTGTTTGAATAGACTGCAGTCATAGTCAATGCATTTCAAGATGATAAAGGAGGCACAAAACACAACCTGGGGGTGTCAGGGTGGTGGGGGGGATGTGTCCGTTTTTTTGTAAGGAGGATGTTGTGTCCTGTATCATATCCCGTAGGTTGTGTGTAATCACGGACCTTGCCCAGACATGTGTGGAAGGTTTAACATGTGTAATGCTTTTCTAAAGCTCTTTGTGAAGAAATCTACAAAACGTGTTTTTTCCATTTCCATCAATGGAGAAGGCAGACTTTTCTGAATCGAGTCTGAATCGAAGAAACATTGGAAGAACTATTTATTCAAACCGAACCTTGAGCAGGACGTTTCTAAGTGATGCTACCCGGTTTGAGGTACATTATTAGATGTTTCAACTGTAATTCCTCACCATCAGCTTTAACACATCTGTGCCCATTAACAGACACTGCATGTGTGTTTCTAATTCATCATGGTACACATGCGGGAACTGTATCAATAAAAGCACACACATGAATATCTGTTGTAATATTAAAGTTTGCAAAACAAATCTTGCGCCATTCTTTATCTTTATTCAAAGTAGTATTACAGACAATCTATATTGAAAGACACAGTTTTAGGTAATACTACAGCTCACAGAGGATTTACACTAGTATTTCAGTAAGACAGTAATAACATGAGTTAGCCAGATACCTACACAATATGAAAAACCATAAACGCATTGTAGAGCACAGAGTCTTCTCAACATGATGCTATCCAGTATCCACTGCAGTGTTTGAGGTGGTTCAAGTTTTCCCTGGTGTCGCGCACATTAAGTGGACAGGGAATATGCTGGGGTTTAGTCTTGACGTCACAATGAAGCGGCTTAGGGCTCGTTTTATTGACTCAGAGTCAACTCTTTACCTATGAAAGACAATAACTTTATACACTGTGCACTTTCAAATTTAAAACTTTGCAGGATGTTTTCATTAATTTCAAACTATGTTACACACTACATAAAAGGTCATTTTCAAAAATTCATAATAGGGACACTTTAATATGTATCCAAGTAATCAGAATTTATTGGTTTACTGTCCTTTTCTGGGTTAGGGTTAGGTTAAACATGCGAAACAAAAAAATCCTTCTCGACATTAAAAAGTCCCCTTCATTAATCTGATCAGATCTTCTTCAGAAACTCTTTTGTGATCTATACTGAACTTCTCACTGAAGACGACAAATTCAACTTAGTCACAAGTGCTTTTCCTGCTCCTTTTTGGATTCTGCTGGACTTTTTAGACTGGCACAGTTGTGACAACCCATAATTGTAGATCATTTGCCTTGATATTATGAGATATAAAATGGCTCTTACTTTTGACAATACTGTTGACTCATCCACACTGAAAATCGAGGTATGTTATGTAGTATATTCCAAACTTAAGAATAGTTGTTACTGATTAACTAATTTAAATGCTTCTGATCTGGTCTGTGGTTGGTTATAAAGCTCAACCGCTGAAAAAACCCTCACATTGTAATAAAAATAATGTGCTACAATGGGAATAGACTTAAATGGAATTATGCAATGATTTATGCATATTTGTATGTTATCTAAAGCAGTTTACATTGCATAAAAGATTCATTTTCCCTGGAAATTAAACCAATGACTTTGCTACGTGAATGCAAAGTTTAGTCTCGCTTATTAATTTGAGGGATTGTGCAGCTTAATAAAAACAATGTGTGAATGATACAGCTAAGGTATTTGTTTCTATGGCAGCTGCCTTGTGATCAAAGCAGCTGTGGCGTAGTAAAACCACCATCTATACATTCATGAGTTTCCACATATTTATTGGCTTATATACATAGTCTTGCTTCTGAGTTTATAGACTGCTAAACGTGTAGCAAAAATGTTTGAATAGCTCCAGGGTTTGTGATTTTTATACAGCACAGAGAAGAATCGTGGGATTTCTTTTTAGTAAGTTGCGGTCACATTCAAAGACTCTTTTTGTCGACTATAGAATCTACACAGACGCGCACCCACACACTTCATATAGCAGTATCTCCACCCTACGCATTTTCCTGTGTGTTTGTGTGTCTAGTCTGGTGGCTTTGAATGAGGCAGTGAATGTAGGCATACGTTCTGTGTGTTTGTGTGTGGATCTGGCTACTGCCTCCTGGCTAGCGTTGAACAGAAGTCATGATTCATCTGCCGCTCTCGACACTTATTCATAAAAATCAGCATGAATACTACGCTTTCCTTTTGGAGCGCTCAGGGGGCCTGGCTTGTCCACAACATGTCAGATTCTTCTCAGTCCAGGTTACGGGGCAGGAATGACGAATGCTCTCGCTCCGCCACTGTGGGTGTCCTCACTGCTAGTTGGCAGAGCTGGCATAGTGTGGCACCACCGGTCTGAGTACACGCTATTTTGTGGACTCTGAATGGATATGTGGCTCATTAGTGTGGGTGTTTTAAACTGTTTGATGCCAAGGTCTCCCTGATATGAAGACAACTATACATCTAAATTCTGCTGTTTGATCAAAATAGTGAAATATTATAAATAAAATGTAATTATTTTTGTATATCTCATAATATATTTTCTGTAATAAATATAAAATAGAAATGCACTGTTAATAAATGTCTCCGGCAATAACGATAGCTGATTATTCAGAATAATATCTTGGTACATTGCTTTAATATTAGAGGTTAAATTCAACAATAGAGCCCAAACTATTATATTCAACTGCTATGTATTTTTTTAGTTTGTATTGTAACTCGGTTGCTCAGAAACACTTCCTTCATGACTGATTTATTCAAACATACATATAAAACTAACAGTTAATAAGCTCCTCTCTTGTGTATTTTATAGCTAACTAATGAAGTTAGTTGTGCTGTATTTGTGCTCACACTTGATTAAAGTGTAAGAAAAGATTCTGCCTCAAACTGAGGCACTACAGCGATCTGTCAAGTCACATTTAAGAGCGTCAAAATGCCATTGTTTGAATTTTGTGATAAAATGGACAGAATTTGAAAGCTTAGACTACTCAGCTATCAGAAATAACAAAGCACAATGCTCTTTGTAATTATTAGGTTTGTGGGAGGAACACTACAAATAATGTTTTGTGTAGTAGAAACCGTGGACATGGCAACCCTTGCTTGAACTACACGTGATTCATAGGGTCAAATACAGCCCTGAAAGAGACACGCATACAGGTTCTGGTCATATAATTAGAATATCATCAACAAGCTTGATTTATTTCACTAATTCCATTCAGTCAAACTTGTATATTATATTCATTCGTTACACACAGACTGATAAATGTTTATTTCTTATAATTTTGATGATTATCACTGACAACTAAAGAAAATCCCAAATTCAATATTGTTAAAGGGGGGGTGAAATGCTGTTTCATGCATACTGAGCTTTTTACACCTTTAATGACTTGGATTCCCATCCTAAACATAGACAAAGTTTCAAAAACTAATGTTGGACGTTTGATGGAGTATTTCTGTGTTAAAAATACTCCTTCCGGTTTCTCACAAGTTTCGGCGAGTTTTTTTCGAGTATGGGTCTACTTGACGTTAAATAGAGCGGAAGGTCCTTGTATGGGCCGTATGGGCTCTTCTCCCGGAAGGGTGCGCGCACGCGTGACTAGAGCGAGAGAGAGGAAATGCACGCTGTAAACAGTCTCTCAGGTGCAGATCCAGTCGTCCGTAAACACTTATGTCGCGCCGCGCTCCACTTTATTCCTATGGGTGACGTCGAGCGACTTCATTCCGGGAAGGCAGCGCTGCATTTGAACCGATTTGAACGCAGAAATGACGGGAAGCTTCAAGGCATCGCTTCAGTCGCGTCGCAAAGTGGATTTCCACGGTCACGGCTGTCACAGGACTTCACCAAATCATACCAAAGAAGTGTGTTTTTGAAAGAGCGGTCCTGCTTTGGAAGATGCCGGTGAGTAAATCAACTTCAAATGTCTCTGCTATTGGCTACCGTCGCATGAGTAAACATCAGTAAACGATACGATCGCGTGCTTCGTCATTCAAATGCGCTAACGGTTACTCCATTGTTGTTCTGTATAACGTTACACTTTTCTGACTCTGACGTGCAAAACCGTTTTGCTTGCTACCTCTAAGGTCTAGTCACATACAATAGTCCATAAACCGAATCATGTCCTCATAAACTGCAAACAAAGGCCCCTAAATACAGTACATACCACAGAGATGGACATCCTGATGTTGCCGTTTCTCCTGTTCAATTTATTTCTCCCTCAGATTTGATTCTGGATCATTATCTGTATTAGCTGAGATAGATGGGTTTCTCCACGCTTGAGGACGTCACCGCTTTGCGCGCTTGTCATTCTTTAGCTCCGCCCACACGATACGCCTCCAGGCGCTCGTTTTTTTCCGGAAAGACTCGGTACAGCCCATATTTCTTTTATAAATATGATAAAACTAAAGACTTTTCGGAGATATGAAGGATGCAATACTACTCTATAGGTACTCAAGATTGACATGAGATTGACTGAAACTGAGTGTTTCACCCCCCCTTTAAGGATTTTTAGAAATCTTAGCTAGCTGAAAAGTATGAGCATGCACAGCACTCAATACTTAGTTGGGGCTTCTTTTGCCTGAATTACTGCAGCAATGCGGCGTGGCATGGAATCGATCAGTTTGTGGCACTGCTCAGGTATTATGAGAGCCCAGGTTGGTCTGAGGGTGGCCTTCAGCTCTTATGCATTGTTGGGTCTGGCATATCGCATCTTCCTCTTCACAATACCCCATAGATTTTCTATTGGGTTAAGGTTAGGCAAGTTCGCTTGTTAATTAAGAACAGGGATACCATGGTCCTTAAACCAGTTACTGGTTGCTTTGGAACTGTGCAGGTGCCAAGTCCTGTTGAAAAAAAAATGAAATCTGCATCTTCATAAAGTTGGTCTGCAGCAGGAAGCATGAAGTGCTCTAAAACTTCCTGTATACGGCTGCGTTGACCTTTGACTGCAGGAAACACAGTGGACCAACACCAGCAGATGACATGGCACCCAAAACCATCACTGACTGTGGAAACTTTACACTGGACCTCAAGCAATGTGGATTGCGTGCCTCTCGTCTCTTCCTCCAGACTTTGGGACCCTGATTTCCAAAGCAAATGCAAAATTTACTTTCATCAGAGATTACAACTTTGGACCACTCAGCAGCAGTCTATTTCTTTTTGTCTATTCCTTTTCTGTCTATTCCTTTTGTCGTCAGAAGCGCCAGATGAGACGCTTCTGACGCTGTCTGTTGTTCAACAGTGGCTTGACACAAGGAATGCGACAGCTGAAACCCATGTCTTGCATATGTCTGTGTAGTGGTTCTTGAAGCACTGACTCCAGCTGCAGTCCACTCTTTGTGAATCTCCCCCCACATTTTTGAATGTGTTCCGAATCACAATCCTTTCCAGGGTGTGGTTATCCCTATTGCTTGTACGCTTTTTTCTACCACATATTTTCCTTCCCTTCACCTCTCTATTAATTGGCTTGGACAGAGCTCTATGAACAGCCAGGCTCTTTTGCAATGACCTTTTGTGTCTTGCCCTCCTTTTGCAAGGTGTCAGTGGTCGTCTTTTGGACAACTGTCAAGTCAGCATTCTTCCCCATGATTGTGTAGCCTACAGAACTAGACTGAGAGACCATTTCAAGGCCTTTGAAGGTGTTTTGAGTTAATTAGAGTGTGACACCAGGTGCCTTCAATATTAAACCTTTTCACAATATTCTAATTTTCTGAGACAATTTTCCTTATTGTCAGTTATAATAATAAATTAAAAGAAATAAACATTTGAAATATATAATTGTGTGTGTAATGAATGAATATAATATACAAGTTTCACTTTTTGAATGGAATTAGTGAAATAAAACTTTTTGATGATATTCTAATTACATGACTAGCACCTGTAATAGAGTTTTTCTGACCCCTTTTGAAAATAATTTGGTCCTGATCATTGTCTATTTTTATTATTTTTATAATGTTTATATTTTTTATTATATATTTTTATTGGCCGATACTGATTATTGGCCCGATATATTGGTGCATTCCTCAAAAAAAAAGGATTTTTTTTTTAACACCATTTGTCTTTATTTTTTTTTATTATTAATAATACAAGATTTGTCCGTTATAAGCCATGATATGACCACCCAAATGCACTCTTCTTGTGTGATGGCACCTGCTGTCTCTATACCGCAAGTGCCCTGTCAGTTGCTTCGGTGATGGATTGCATCTTTAATGGATGTGGGGTGACCTTATGTTGTCAGTAAGAGGAGTTATAGAGATTTGATTCCTGATTTGAAGGACTTGGAGGTGGTTCTCGGGACTTGAGCAGGCCGAGAGGGCAGAGCAGCTGACAGGAAGGAGTTCATGACCAGGGTTGAAGTTACTCACGTATCCTTTCTTAAGTTTGGTGCCACCTGTCTTTTGCATTAGTTCCAGTGTCCCTGACTGCCTCCGGCACAGCCACTGTTACGTTAGACCCTTTCACTTTTCACATGCCGAAGACTACCGCGAGAATAGTTTTTCACAAGGTGTCTATTAATTTACTCGCATTTCTGACAGAAATGTATAATAAAAGATGTGGAATTTGTATGTAAAATGCATAGTATTAGATAGACAATTCATGATTTATTAGTTTACAGAAACAAAAATTTCATTTTTGAAAAATTTAATTCACGGTTCTTTATTTTTTTGAAATTAATACTCTATTGCAAGGTTGCATTCAATTTATCAAAACTTTAATAAAAATGATATCTATTTTAGATAAAAGTTTTTCTTTTGAACTTGCTTTTCAAGATTCCTGAGAAAAAGTTTACAAGAATATTAATCAGCACAACCGATTAGAAGTTTCTTATATGATTAAATGTATCTCAAGCACCAAATCAGCATATTAGAATGATTTATTAAGGATCATGTGACACTGAAGACTGAAAATTTTAAAATTGAAAATGCAGTTTATTTTAAATATTAAATTTATATAACGTTTAATATAAAGTACAGCATATAATATAAAGCAATTAAAAACATTATTCGATGTAAATTGTGATAATCATAATAATCACAATTACAATTTCACGGTAATAATCGACAATTACGATGATTGTGATAATCGTGCTTAAAATTTACATACACCGTTAATCTAATACATATTTAACATTTTCTGCTCTAATTAAAATCTGATGAACTTTCATGAGAGAAGTAGCAATGTCTTGATCTGTTCAGTGAATTGGATGATTTTATTCACAAACATTTAAAACTCAAAGCAAAATAATTATAAATATTATTATTATTATATTCAAGGCAGAGCTTTAAACTGACAGGTTCTGCAGACGTTCATATTTCATGTCTTGCATTTAGTGGTATCCACAAAAAGAATTCAGTTTTACAAGCCACCATTCTTTCTGAATGAATAAAGTGGCTAAGCGTTTCTTTTTTCTTTTCTTTTTTTATTGGTTGAAATAACTGTGGCACATCCTAAAAGCTAAAAATTCACATTTGAGTGTGTTTGTATGAGTACCCGTGCATGTCGTGCTAAAGTCAAGGAACCCCGCTCCGCCCCCTCCCCCCAAAGTGTGTCTTTTTTCTCCTTGAGAGAAGCCACATGGCTTGATTTTATAATATGTGCGTGAACATAAATAATATACTTGAGCTCATTATTGTGTAAGAACGTGCTGGAAGTGTGAGGGAGTTCAGTGTCTCCGCAGGGATGTACATGCTGCGAAGATGAAAGGCAGCCATAAAATTACAAAGGAAATCATATGGAGTTACTCAGCTCATTGAAATACCTCTGATAAGCTTAATCCTTCTTTAACCCTTTCCTGAGTCACTGATGATAATAGGTTTGCCTCGCATTGATATATTTTTATCAGGGCTGCCAATAGATTGCATTTTTTTTTAATCGTGATTAATCGCACCATTTTGCATTTTTTGCTAATTGTAAAACTAAGCTAGCATCTTGTATGACACGTTCATTTTATCTTTGCTATATCCAGAAAAGTAAACTATGAGATTAAAGGATGGTTCTCACAATACGGACACTTGGAGACCACAAAAGGACAATTCCTACTAGAAATAAATGGATTTTTACATTTTCTTACTAGTTGCTAGTGCATTTTCACTTGTTTTATTGTCCGTTCAGCAAAAATGGGATTCATTAGAAAATGAATAATAATCAACATTACTCAACAAACTGCATCATTTTGAGGTATCATTCATTTCTGATGAGTTGTTTCCCCTAGACTACTTTTTTTTCATTAAAGCTACACTGTGTGATATTTTCCCCCATCTAGCGGTGAAAAGGTATATGACCATCCAGTGAATAATAGTTTCTGTTCCTCTCAATTTCGATTTCGTTTCAACTCCTACGGTGGCCGATTTAGTCATGGCTTTCAGTTCGACCTCTTCAGTGAGTGTTGCTTCAAGTGATGAGGTTACTTTTGAAAGCTATTATAATTTGCAGTTATTTAATTTGCCAAATGATCTATGATCAATTTAATCTATGTAAAATGAATAATAGTTTTATGTTTTCGTTATTTTTTTACCATTTCATTGCTAACATCAGCTATCAGGTTCCCAGACGAATGCAAGCTAATCTTAGTAAAGTAACTTTTATCAGTGCTATCGTTATTCTTTATATTGTACGACATCACTAGCGTAAGGCAAACTAATTATAATGCAATTAAAATATTAATCTCGTTATCCGTCATAGAACACGGATTTATGTTATAAGGTAAACAATACTTTTTCATCATTGACGCGAGGAAAACTATCCTAGACGTCGTGTTATGCACAGCACAGCATGATACAATTAGCCAAGCAACAATAAAACTTCCAATATACACAAATAGGCTGAATTAATATTACCTGTCGAGAAGAAAGCAGGCAACGTCGGCGTTCTTTTTAAAATCGTTGAACCTCATGAGCTCTTTCCATCTTGGAAAGTCCACTCCAATATTTACTTTTGTCTTGTTGATTTGCCCGTTGCGTTGCCGTCTTAATTCTCTTTTCCGCTTCCTTGGTGACTCTGATACATATCCCGCAATATTACTAGGTCCCCGACCCGGGTCGAATTCGGTAATCAATTTCGGGACGTGGTTGCTTTCACACAGAAGGCGACCCGGCAATGTTCCGGGAATATTGCGGGTCCGACGAGCAGTGTGAAAGGGGCTTAAGAGTGATCCTCCATCATCATATAGCAGCCTCAAGCAATCCTCCTCTTCACATTCGACACGGTGCCATCGAGTGTAAAAACGTGAAAAGCGAAGCTTGAATTTACGGAAATTTATTTTTTATGTCCCTCTTTGGCAAATGTACTTTCAAGATGGAGGAGCAACATGGCGACCGCCATCCGAACCCTCAACACTTATGTATTTTCAATGGTATTTTATAAAATTACGAGAATGCATTATTACTTGAAAGAAGTAAATATACATTACTGAGCACATATATTTTTGAAAGAACTAAGTGATTTTAGCTAAGAATAAACTAAAAAAGTTACACAGTGTAGCTTTAAAAAAAAATGAAAACATTTTTTTTTTTTAGTTTTTTCCATTAATATGTTTATTTGGAAAGGATGCTTACAATGGGTCAAGACATTTATAATGTTACAAATAATATATCAAACAAATGCCGTTTTTTTTATTCATCAAAAAATCCTAAAGATAAATATTAAGCAATATTGTTTTCGATATTGATAATAATGAGAAATGTCTTTTGAGCACCAAATCATCATATTAGAATTATTTCTGAAGGATCATGTGACACTGAAAATCCAGATTTGCCTTCACAGGAATAAATCTTTACAATAAATCGATTTAATCTTATTAAAGCTATTAAAATATAAAAAAATGTTTTTTTTTTTAAAAATGTAGTAATGTTTCAATATTACTCTTTCACTGTATTTTTGATTGAAAGCAGAATTGGTAAGCATATAAGGCTTCTTTCAAAAACATTAAAATCTTACTGATCCCAAACTTTTTCAGTTTTGTTTGGGGATTTGTTCAACTCCTTAAGAGTGGTCAATATGTCGTAGGGAGGTTTGCCCTAGCAGTATTTGTAGAGAAAAAAAAAATGATTTTCTGTAGCATTAACATCAGTATCAATACATTTGTGCTCTATCTATTTCTCTCAGTTTTATTCTCTCTCTTTCTTTCACTCTTATATCATCCTCAGCCTGTCTGTTGTTGTCAGTGTCCTGTTGAATAGGCACAGGTGGCAGTGGGTGTGTGGCACGGTTCCCTTCTGCCAGATGGGGACTTCCTTGGCCGGCCTTTGCTTCTCGCAGGAATCACCAGTTGGCACGTGGCGATGGTCTAGTTTGCCAAGGGTGAGCGGTGCCATCCGTCTTTGATCTGGTGGAAGTGGATTCACCTGGTTACTTCCGTGTTTAGCAGATTTTAGTATCAGTCTGTGATACATTTCTCCGACTGTTACTTTAAGAGTCATATCTTTTCAGAGAAGAGATACTGAAGGCTGCCAGATGTTAGATGCTTCATTAGTGGGTGATGATAATCCATTCTCATGTGTCTTTAAATATCCTAAGCTTTGCTATGAGAGCGTGTCTTCGCATGTGGTGTTGATGGCCAGCCAGTGCTCTGTCAAGGCAAAGATGTCTGCGTTTCCCACGGGAGAGAGCGGCGAACGCGGGACAACCCCACCACGCGACATAAAGGTCAGGAGAATCACAGCTGTGCTCCTGTGTCAGCACACACAAACACACTCTCTGAGCCGTCTGCCCTGCCATTTAACGTGTCAGATAAATTTAGATGTTTCTCAAGTGCACAACAGCATCGCTATATCCACTGCTTGGTCAAGTGAAAGAAAGAGGGCTCTGTGGGCGAATTTCCCCCTCGTCTGCGGCCTTCGTGGTTTTCTTTTATTAATATGCTCATCTGTGAATTATGGAGTGATGAATGGTGAAGGATTGATTGCGCAGGAATCAGCCACTTTTCACTCTGCAACGGGCCAAGATTTGTTTCGTTTGAGATCTGATATGTGACGAATAGTATTTGATGTTCCTTAGAATGAAAGCATGTCATCCGCCTGCCAGTTTCGGGGAAAACTCATGTTCAGATTTAGTCTTTTTTCACTAGTCAAAAAACTGCAGAAACATTGTATTAATGTTGCTAAGTCCATGGCTCTATGTGAAGTCATGTTTAATGAAGGACGAGTTATAAACTGTAAAACTTTTTAAGTACTTCCACCCGTCTGTCCATCCATCCACCATCTCTCTCTCTCTCTCTCTCTCTCTCTCTCTCTCTCTCTCTCTCTCTCTCTCTCTCTCTCTCTCTCTCTCTCTTCTCTCTCTACCTTCATCAATCCATATATATCTCTCTTATCCCTTTATCCATCTATCATCCACCCATCTCTCTCTCTCTCTCTCTCTCTCTCTCTCTCTCTCTCTCTCCATTAATATCTCTCGCTCATCAGAGATCAATTCATCCAGGCATCCATGATCCATATATACCTCTATCTCTTTCTCTCTCCATCCATCATCTCTCCATCATCCATATTTTTTCTCTCTCTCTATTCCTCTAGCTCTCTTTTTCTCTCCATCATCTCTCTCTCCATCCCTCTATCTCTCTGTTCATCCATCTATATATATATATCTCTATCACTCACTCTCTCTCTCCTTCTCCATCCATCCATCCATCCATCCATCCATCCATCCATCCATCCATCCATCCATCCATCCATCCATCCATCCATCGAATTAAAAACACTAATAGACATTACTGTTTTTTATTTTTTAAGGTTATGTCAAATTGTCAAGTTAAAAACTTAAACATTTGATTGACACCTGCATTTTGTTCCATTCCACTATGTTGCATCTATTGGTTTTTGATTTGAATGAATGATGTCCCCTAAGAGCACTTTATCTAAATGTCAAAAGCTATCATGGGTAGCAAGAATGGAAAAAACGGCACATAAGGTAACATAAACAGTTACAAAGTACACAAAGTACAGCAGCAGTTGCCTAAAAGCAAAAAAATCAGTCAAAAATACTTCAGTGCTGCTTCATTTCCAGTCTGAGATGGGTCTCTGATGTGGCCCTTCAGGAGCTCTACCGAGCCATTTACACATAAATCAGCTCCTGGAAAACAATGTTACTTTGGCTTTATGATGTCGTTCTGACATCAGTCCCCCATCCATTTTAGTAACACACAGGATTGTATCGGTATGGGCTTCAGTAAATATCGATCAAGCCATCTCTAGCCCAATAAAGTTCATGAAGCAATCTTAAGAACCTTCTGGCCACTCATATATGTTAGAGCGGCACTGACAGCATACAAGTTGGCAAGTCTATTTTAAAATCTCGCGAGATAAGCCCAGATAATACAGTTAAAGCATCCCATGTACAACTACACATCCAATCCCCTCTTGTGTATGTTTTCTGTCAACCATTAGCGGCTTGTGAGAGCTGAAGTTGCATTAGGCTACCTTTCATCTATGTTGGCACTTCAGTTTGAAAGTCGAATATGCACTGCAGACCTTTGAAACCCCTAACCCCCCCCCATGTTTGTCTATCATCAATTACTAAGATGTATTTTGGTGTGTGTGTGTGTGTATATGTGTGTTGAATGGGTGTGTGAGTGCTCGTGTCTCCTCTCTGATAATAACAAGTGAACAAAGCTCCTTTAAAACTCACGGTGGAGATCAGCTCACTTGTCCTTTCATATTTTACCTGATTACTTTTAATGTTTCTTTTTTATTTCGAATTTTCAACATCAAAAATCAAAAGCAACTCCAATTACTGTTTGTATTATTGTAAATTATTATTTTGTGTGCATTAGTCCAATGGAAAAAAAGTTTGACTTCGTAATCTCAACCTTTTCGGTTAATGTAACTTTACTTATTTTATAAAATAAGGATTTATTTTTTTTCAACCATATAGAGACCGTATAGTTTTTACATGATCCCATTTTACATTAATTTTGTTGTCATTTTAATATCCTGTTTAACTTTTAAAAAGTGTGGGGTTGGTACTGTTTTTAATTCTCTTGGTGAAATAGTTTTTTAGGTAAATTGCGTTCCTACTGAATGAGCTTTTTCTCATATGACGTGATTTGCATGCAGTGCAAGCCAAACATGTAGATACTTGTAAACAAGCATGATTGGACATTCCTTTCTCCTTCATTTGCTTGAGGTTTCACAGGCACCTTGCGATGGATTTATTTATTTTTGTCCCCATTTCTAATGTAAACACTGCTTGGAAATGTAACAAGTCTTGCGCTGCGAATATAACTGACCAGGGGTCCCTCCTCGCTTGCTGTCCGCCTGCTGCCGGTAATGTCCCAGGTTGACCACATTTCTATTTTTATTTGTTTTGAAACCATAGAGAAAGGGCACCCTGCATAACTCTCCCAGTTCAGCTCGCCGTTAGCGTTTCAGCGTGCCTTCTTCATGAGCTACAAGGATGCCAGAGTTCCTTAAAAAGCATGTGTGGTCTAGATTAATCAGTTTGTCTTTTTTTCTTCCCCTTTCTGAACTCTTACATAGAGCACTTTACCTTTTAGCAGATGCTTCCCCTAAATGTCAGAGCTGCAGAGTGGCAGCCATTACGGCTACATGCCGAATGGGAGTGTTTATACAAAAATTCCCGTAAAACGTTAAAAGCAATGCCCCAAATGTGGGTCCCTGAGCTGTGACTGTGTGGACTGGGAGAGTTTGTGTAGGAGACAGGCTCGGCTTTGTTTGAGAAGGCTGCTGCATTGTGAAAAATATTTTTTTGGCTCTGTATATGCAAATCATTCATATGTTTTCCTATGGCTCATATTTACACAGTAGTTTTTATTTTTTTTAAAAAAATTTTACACTACGAGTAGGAAAAGTTGATTGGCCATTTTGCGGCTCTGTAAACGGTCATGCTGTTCCCATAAATGGGTGATTGTTGCGAGTTGATTATTAGATTAAACCCCTTCACTGACCTTTCGCCCTCCACTGTTTCCTCTGCTTGTTAACATTGGATATGCGACAGATCTCTAGACCTTTCGTTCGGCCCTCGGAAAGGAATCCTGTGTGTTTCTCCCATATGGCCTGTTAGCTTCTCCGTACTGTGTGGCAGGAATCAGTTGTTGCCTGCAGGGGCCATATTATATCGATCTGTCATTCACATAGACCGGTTTGCATACGACTCCATCATAGTGCCATAATCCAGGTTATAATGGCCTCAAGCGGAGGAGAGGAGGAAAAAATGGATAAAAAGATAGATATGAGAGGAAATGACAAGACAATGAATCATAAAGCAGGTGTTAGACTTCAGAGGACGTGGATCAGGATTTCAACTGTGCAATTTGCAAAGCAGCCCAGTGTGACTCCAGGCCAAATGATTTATTTGTCTGTGACTTTTAAAGGGATAGGTCAACCAAAAATGTTCCTGTCATCATTCGCTCCCCCCCATGTCATTTCAAACTTGTATGAATTTCTTTCTTCTGTAGAACACAACAGGAAAAATACATAAAATCGATGACTGTTTTCTGAGCAGTTGAATCTGCTGTGTCTTGGGACAGTGGAGAGAATGAAAACATGTTTGAATGTTTTGTTCCTTGTGGAACAGAGCATGGTTTCCCAGTCAGAACATTTTGTTTCGCTCGGGCGTCCCCACCGGACACGGGTTTACTGTAGCAGCGGGGTATGCGGTTGCTCGAGGATGCAACCGTTGGCTTGTGCCGATTGGGTTAGAGAAAAAAAGTTTTGTGTTTTCTTCTGGTCGAATAATCAGACTTCACCAGGGGAGTCCTTGATGTTCCTGTGGAGAATTCTTTGCAACCCCAGGATATGAGTTTTCACCGTTTTAATAGATTTAATATTGATGTCCCTTTTTTTTTGTTTAATTATATACTCTTCATTCAAAAGTTTTAGGTTGGTAAGGTATTTTTAATGTTTTTAAAATAAGTCTATTATGCTCACCAAAGCTGCATTTATTGGATAAAAAATACAGTAAAATGTTTATAATATTGTGAAATATTATAAAAATGTCAAATAACAGGAACAAAAATTCTGTTGTTATATATTTTAAAATTTAGTTAATTTATGCGATGGCAAAGCTGAATTTTCATAATCATTACTCTAGTCTTTAGTGTCACACGAGCCTTCATAAATCATTTAAATATGCTGATTTGGTGCTCAGGAAACATTTCTTATTATTATCAATGTTGAAAACCATTGTGCTGCTTGATATTTCTGTGGATTTTTTTTTTCTTTCCTTTTTTTTCTAAGGATCTGATAAACCGAAAGTTCAAAAGAACAGCATTTAATTTGAAATATATTTTTTTGTAACAATGTAAAATTCATTTCTTTTGATCAATGCAACGTGTCCTTGCTGAATAAAAGTATATATTTATGTAAAAAAATTCAAAAAAATAAATAGTTTGATAGACTCACGATCTGGATGTCTTTCTCAGATTTTCGCTCAAATTGTTGCTTTTTTTTGTGAAACTTACCCACATTCAAGTGTTGATTAAAAAAATAATGCATTAAGCTAGAATAAAACCTTTTTTTTTTTTTTTTTTAGAGCAGAGACTCGGTTTGCTCTTGTTCAGATATTCATTCAGATATTTTTTTGCTGCTGGCGGGGAAAGAGTTAATATACAGTTATGTGAAGCATGCAAACCAAGCAATAAATGTCCTTTCACTCATAGATTTTTGCAGTTGTGAATTTAAGACACAGTGAGTCAGATTTGTATGCGCTTTATTGACTCCGATTTGGGCTTTATCAAAATTTGAATAAATTCAACTCAGCAGCCTCGGAAATTGGTTAGATGAATGTAAAAGAAAATGCTTCTCACTACGATCACCTTTCTCTTTCTCTCTTTCTCTCTTTCTTCTTCATCTTTGATTCAGGTTAAAGAAAGCTTTGTGTTACGGTCGTTATGACCAGAACATTATTTTAGCCCTATGTTCCCTAGGTGGGCGTCTGGGCTTGAAAAGACGATGCAGCCTCTATGAGGGGTCTGGTAATGCACTGCTATGGAATGCTATTGAAGTGTTTTTTTCTTTGCCAACATGCGATACACTTAACAATATTTTAACGAACTATAAAACTTGACCAGCTCTACCTGCTTATGCACCTCCTGGGATGATTTTGAGAAGGGCCTGTTCTCCACTTTAAGTTCAGGACTAGAACATACTGAGGAAAAAACTTTAAGCATATTAAACTTCTAAGGAAGTTGTGCTGTTTTTGTGCTGAATCTCTTCCAACTAACTTGCATATGAAAGGTGGTCGACCTCCAGCAAACCACGGGTTTTGTAAGAAATGAATCACTTGGCTTTAACTGTAGCAGAACAATCCCACGTAAATTTCTTGTTTAAGTTGCTTTCCTTCTGTTGCTTGGAAAGTGCTACAACACCAGCTTTGTCATTGTGCACTGGGTTGTATGGAAAATATCAGAGAGCGGGTCCACTCGCATGTATGTACGTGCTCCTGTGAACGTGCTCCCAGCTGCTGCCATGGAAACAGACACTTCAGCGCAGTGAACTTCTGATTTTGTTTTTTGCCCGCGGGTGTCGGAAAGTGCCGCATGCTAGCGTGTTTTGGCTCCTCACGAGCCAATGCAGTGGGAGGAAACGGCCTCTCGGGGGAGGAAAGAAAAGTTAGACAGTGCCACAGCGTCTTTTTAAGTCTGCGCCTCCCCAAAAACACCACATGTGATTTATGGAGTGAGAGCGAACTAGGCGGGTCACGTCCTAGCGGAGAGGAGAGCTACTTGAGAGGTAGAGGAAGGAGGAGAGAACTGGTAAAAGAGGAGGATTGGAGACACTGTGTGGAAGGCAAAGTTCACATCCCTTTAAGGAATTTTTTTAGGTTAAATATGACAGATAGGCTGTCCATTACCACAGAATTATGATTACTCTCATGTCATTCCATGCATGTCTGACTTGCTCTCAGTTGCAAAAGATATCTTGAAAATATGTCACGGTGTTTGTGTCAATACAATTTTTGTTTTGTTTCAAATGTTCTGTCGATTACCACAAAATGACAGTTATCCTCATGTCATTCCAAACCTGTATGTCTTTACTCTTTTTTTTTTTACACAATTGAAGATATTTTGAGAATGTCTCGTGGTTTTTATCACTAGGGTCCAATGTTGGTTGTCCATCTTTTCTGTGCGTCACAGAATTAAGAAACTCATACAGGTTTGGAATGACATGAGGGTTAGTAAATGATGACAGAATGTTCATTTAAGGGTGAGTTAGAAATCAGAAATCGTGTTTCTGGCAATCCATGCCCATAATTGTAGCCCTTGTATTGTGCTGAGAAGAGCATGTATGTTTTCATCCTTTTCTCTCTCCTCCTTTTTTTTCTGTGTAGTGACACACCCGACAAAGGAATCTCAGATGGTTTTGACCAAATCTGGCTTCCCAGAGAAATTACACATTTGGTTTGAAGATGCAATGAAATGATTTTATTACTACAATCAAAACACACAAGCATGGCATTCAGCATTAAGGAACCAAGATGGGTGACAGCTATTTCGTTGCTCTGCTCTTCAGCTGCTTGGCGGCAGAGTTGATCAGTGAAGAAAACTCTCTCTTTTACAATGCAGCCCTTTGTTTTTCTGTCAGCATCCGAACGTCAACCATTTTCTAAATAGTTTCCAAGTTATTAAAACGCTTCCAGACCGTGTCTGTTCAACAAGAGAGTTTTCGTTTAATTGCTTGGCATCCATCTCCCGGACGGGCTGTGGGCATCCTCGCAGGCCAGAGGCATTTCTCATCTGGGATCACATGGTCCAGAGAATGAATGCGAATGTTACCTTGTGCATCCGCCACTGTGAGTTGGACCTCCCACAGCAATTGTCTCGTAGAAATGAGGGGCATTTTTATTTGCAATCTCAGTGTAGAGCATCTAGTGTTTTCTCGTTCTTCTTTCCTGTCCTCACTGATTTGATGAACCACTCTTATGTTGCTGAAGACTATTCCATTGACTATACTTGACAGAATGGTTTGTGGGATTCATGTGTGGAATTGAAATATGTAGTTTATTCCTGTGATGCAAAGCTGGATTACTCCAGTCTTCAGCGTCACATGATCCTTCGGAAATCATTCTAATAGGCTGATTTGATACTCAAGAGACATTTCTTATTAGTATCACTGTTGAAAACATTTGTGCTGCTTATTTTTGTGGAAACCAATGATAAATTGTTCAGGGTTCCCCACTGAAACACATAATTTTCCGTTATTTGTGAGAACGCTTCCCGGCCAAAAACGGAATTTTCCGGGTTTTCACTGTTAGACACTAAGTTCTATTACTCATCTTCTGAATGAGTGCTGAATCCCCTGATCAAAACACACGTGAGGAAGATGCAGTAAAACAAGCGATCATATGTAAGCGGATGCATATGCAAAATAACGTGATCATCAACATTAAACATCATATAAATCAAAACTATTTAATGTTACTGAATGAAATGTGAACCCAGGACAGTGGCTGGCAACTTAAAAAAAAAAAAAAAAAAAACGGCTTGCGAGGAAAGGAGTTAAAACATCCTAGCTGAATAAAAGTATTAATTTCTTTAAAAAAAAATCTTACTGACCAAAATTTCGGACAGAAATTTATAGAAGAGGAACAATTGGATGCGGTCATCATGAATTGCCATTTTCAACCCCTTTTACGTCCATAACATTCCCCAGTGAATCTGGATATTAGTAAGTAAACTTTATTTTATGTTACAGGAATTGTTTGAAGGGTAAACATTACATACCTGAATGCAGCCAGAATGACTGCATGAATCTGTTAAAATACTTTCTAAATGGCTCTTTGGCTTATTATTTAATAGCCTGTGCAGTCACAGTGGCCGCGTTTCCATTAACCTTTAAATTGCGCAAACTGTAAAGTGAAAATACGGCCAATGGAAACACGGCAATTTTGCAAAAACTCCCATATATCGCAAGAATGTTTTTACGTTCGAATGAAGTGGTTTTTTAGGCCTTTAGAAAAAGGAAATTTTCACAAAAAAGCAAAGAAAATGTTTTTCCACATTTACGGGTCACCAAGCGTACGTAAAAGTCGATAATTCTTTACAGATGACGGTATGTTTTGACTAAAGACGAGAAAAAGTTCTTTATTAAACTCATAAAAGACAAGAGATTTACAGGAATACTGGAATCTAAACAACAAATAAATGCCACAAATGACCAAGACCTTGAAGCAGATATGAGGGAGAAACATCCACAAAACACCCCATACATGCCGTTAATGCTTGAATAACACGCCTTCCATTAATAACGGCAAGTTATGGCTGGGATATACATAAACCCAACTTACGTGGCATCATTTTTGGACTGTCTTATCACGAGAGGAAAAAAATAAGTTTTAGTCGCATGACATCGGTTAATGGAAACGCTGTCATTTCGCCATCGTTTTTTAATCGACATTTAGAAAATATTACAAACGTTTTGCGCAAATCTGTGATGGAAACGCGCCTAGTGACTACTGGAAAGGGAAAGTTGTTTCAGGGGAAGGGAAAGTTAATCATTTTGATTAAACATGACAAAGACAATTTTGGCTTTAGAATAACAAGCACAGATGAATCACTCACAATTAGACAAGGAAATTGCTCCGAGAAAGTCAGATTTCAGTGTTGACTTAAAAAGTGATTAAAATGCTGTTGCTTGCTAGCTGTACTTGCCAAAATATTGCTCCTCATTTTCATAAAGTTAAACTCTTCTCAACTTTCTTGCATAGTTAAAAGTGTCTGTCACCCCTGAGGTTGGAAACTGACTTCTATTTGCTATGCCACTTCAATTTGCTGTCAATGTGAACGACCCTATGGAATCAATGAGGCATTAAGTATTTCCCGAACTCCCAAAAGTAGTGGAAAGCTGTGTAAATCTTCCCGCTGCTAATCAAACAGGCATGTCGAGGCCCTTCTCTATACTGTTTTAGCTGGGACATAAATCTTCTAATTGAGTTTACAGCAGCCCATCCAGGAAAAACAACACCATGCCAGTGTTATTCAGAGGAAATCCTCCTTCACAATTTTTCCCTGGCATTTCCCCTTCCTGTTTTTGTTTCACACCACTCTCCTTGAAGTGCTCCATAAATCAGTGTCACATAACTGTTGAGTTAGATACTTTTAGTTGCTGTTAATTCAATGAGCATGCTTGATTATGACTTAGTCTTTTATTTTATTTTACGAAAAACAATGGATTTGGGTTGAATGCGAGTAATTAATTAATTTGATTCCTCTTCAATCTTACTTTTTTGTAAAACAGCTGTGGTACCAAAGGCCTCTTTTTCACCCAATGGGCCTTTCTTTATTTAGTAAGGATACAGATCTGGACACAATTATATAAACATCACTTTTTTGGGCTACGTCACTATCTTTTTTTCCAGTAGAAAAGAAGGTAGAGTAGTACACGCTTTATGTAAGTACAGAGGACAAGGCCCATGTCCTGCCAGCATCCTATCCCTCTTCTCATCTTCCCTTGCTCATCCCATTTTTTTTGCTTTCTCTTCACACGCTAATCTGTACTCTTATCCTCTTACCCTGTGCTTCTCTCTCCGGTAAGGCTGCGTTGTTGTCGACACTTTGTTCTCTTTCAGTTGTTTTCACAGCTGAAGGGGAATGTACAAAAGCATTTGTCAGTTTTAATGAACTATAAAGATGAATATTATCGGTGGGAGGACCAAACTGTACACTGCAAAACAGCTGATGACTAACATTGTGCCTCACCTCTATTACTTAAATCAGACAGCCAGATGCTCAATCGGTCCCCGCTGACTGCAGAGACTTTATACATTATCTTGGACCCAGGGTCACTGCTTGACTAAGCAGATTGTAAGATGTCCAGCCACATCCCTTCTCTCCCGACCTGCATTAAGAGAATGATCATGAGAAATGCTGGATGAAATAAAAGTTGAATTCAATTAATCTTCGACCTCTTAGGGCTACTCTAGTGGGCAAGATTTACACCCTGGGCTTTACACAAATCTAGTTATTTCTGGCACATTCCTTCCATCTTATGCCTTTTTAAATCGTTAATAACAAGGAGAATGGCAGCTACGATGGCTGTTGTTGCCTAATTTGATGTGGGAGAGTCTTAGTTAGATGCTGACGTAATTGTTGCAGTGTTTCAGACTGACTCTATTGTTCTTTTTTAACTATTTATTAAAGGTGCCATAGAATGAAACATTTAATTAACCATGGCATAGTTGAATAATGAGAGTTCAGTACATGGACATGACATGCAGTGAGTCTCAAACACCATTATTTCCTCCTTCATATGTAAATCTTGTTTATGAAAAACACCACGGAAAAACAGGCTATTCTTTGTGACGCAATTGCTGGGGATCATTAATATGTACGTTGGGATCCCCAAACATTTGTATTTGTAACATGATTTCTTGGCAGCCATGCGTCACGTGAGGATAGCCAAAATGGCTGATCATGGAAACAGATGTTATGTTCCAGGCTGTGCAGGGGACGTGAGGACTTTTCATAGCCTTCCCACTGAACAAAACTGTCAACAGGCATGTTTATCTATAACCGGATACCGGAACAATTTAATTAAAAGTTGTTTGTTTGCTCTGCCCATTTCACCATGGACAGTTTTTCTAACCTGGACAATAGCAGGCTTTACTCAGCATCTGATACTGGAGAAGCGGCAATTCAAACTATATCCCCGCGAGCAGTAAGTAGCGATTTTATCCACTTATTGACTGTCTAATTTCTGGTTAAACTGGAAGTTTCTTAGTGAGACAACATTAATGATTATATCCCCTGTGTTGTCTAACGTTCGATTCAATGCAAGATGCTATTACAGTAACAATAGGAAACACCAAGTAATGTTAGTATACATCAATATGACAAATGTCAACGTTAATATCATTTCCTGCCAGTGTTGTCATACAAATCTACAAAATGCAACCGTAAATACATATGGCAATCCCTTTTGTCGGATAGAATTATAATAAAGGCTATAGGCTATTTTCATCAACAACACATAACACATAACTCAGGAGCTAACGTTAACTATGTTACCGAAGTTTAGTTGCTTACAGATCGCTCACTCGTTTCTAGCTAACGTCATCTCCACCACTTAAGTTGAAACAGTAGTAATTTGACAAGGCATCGTCAATTTGTTTAAAAAAAAAAAAAAAAACTTTAGGCTTCTGTACTGTACAAACAACACAATTTTGCGCTAACGTCACCCAGTTCGCTGTTTAGAGTTTGTGACTCAGTGCTATCATTGTTAAATCAAACGGTGATGAATTACAGTGATTAAAATGTTTTTAAAATGCTAAAAACCCAGTTGTGACTGCTGACGATATGAGTTCACGTGTAAAGTTAATGTTATATGCTAGTTCACATGTAGGCTGAAGTTATAGTACTGACGTTACATTTTGCAGGTCTTACTCAAAATAAAGACTGAACTTACCACTCAAAAGTGTCCATTTCCAATCTCAAAACAACCGGTTGTTCCTCAAAATCTTTATCTTCGTCAGAAACAGGATCAAACATAAGGTTGGATGCATAATCTCTTCATAATTGACAGTATATGGTAGATGTGTTTCTGTCAATGAGCTAGGCAGTGAAAACAGCCAATCAGAGCCGAACTCTTCATTAATATTCATGACCTTTACAAATAAGGCAAAAACAATTTATAGGGTTGTAATTGTAAATGGACCTGTAAAACTGTATCTGGACTATTTTAACCCTTAAATAAGTCACATACCCTTATGTAGATATCTGAGAACAATTTAAAATATCGTTTCAACTCATTCTTGGGCACCTTTAAATGAACCCATCTCATAAAGAGTCATTTAAGTCTGTTGTGCTTGAGTACCGAATTAACACGTCCTCATGATGACTGCTTGCGTGAGTGTACGTAGTTTAAATTTCACTCTGTTTTCCGATCCTAGAATAGTGTAAGCGGAGATGCCCCGGCTCTTGTTCTCATTGGGCCCATGCCCCTCCACCTATTCTTGTGTGGCCCATTCAGGAAATTGGGCTGTAAATAAAGAGAGACCTACATTTCTCCACCTCCAAAATAGCTCCAGATAAAAGCTTCTGTATCATCTGGATGTCGGAGTAATAGAGCTGAACGTACTCATGGGACAGGCGCAATTAGCTGTATTACATTCCACAAATATTATACAAATGTTTAGACGGCGGAGCTCTTTGAAGTGAAGGGAGCTAAATTAAACAAATTTATGAAATGGTGAAGTAGATTTGTTGAATGATGGGTGTTGCTATTTATTTTAGAAGTGCCATATGTGCACAGACATCTGTACATGTAAATATCAACTGAATGGAAAAGATGTAATAGATTTCCATGGATTGTGCAAGTGACCAAGCCGAGAGAAATCATTATGATAAAACACTCAATATGACGTCTGTAGAAACTGCATTCCCGCCTTTCAGTTCAAAGATTCAGTTGCTTTTTTTGAATCTAGAACATGCAGGTTTTAGAGCAGTGTTTCTTTGTTTAGACTGTCTGACTGATATTGTCAGAGATTAACCCCATTTTGGACTTTCATTTTATATAGATAAATCAGTTAAAATTCCTTCTGTAAACAATAATAAGAAAGTAAGTCATATTACATGAGGGTTAGTAAAGGATGTTTACTATAATCGCACCTTGAGGGGTGCAACAGCTTTTCATTGGGGCAGTAGCCTCAAAGGGCCATTTTTGTTTACCTTTACCTTGTTTAAAGGTACACATTATCATTTTCATTGCAAGTAAACCTCAAACGATTTTCAGCCAGGAAAATCCGAAGGGAGAGGGACATTCATGCACCAGTCATTACGCATCACTCCAGCACTTGAAGAAGCATGAATAACATAAAGGCAGTGAAACAAACGTTGAAGCTCCAGTGTTTTAACTGATTTATTGTAGTTTGTCCGTGGTTGTTTGCGGATGTAAAGTGCGCAAGTCGCAGCGATTACAGTTCAAATCTCACAAATAGGGCTAAATAAGGTAGACATATAATATAATCAAACCACGTTCATTTTCATATTAAAAAGAAATTTATTAAAATTATAATAACTTTATATAAATGCACTCTGATGTACATACATGTATATCAACTTGAACTGAGGCGCTACAGTGATCTGTCACGGCTCATTAAAGAGCTATTGTTTGAATTCTGTTGTAAAATGGATTGAATCTGAAATCTGAGACTGTTTCAAAATTAATATTAAAATTACTATAAAGCCTATTGCGATTTATTAAATGGGATGCTCTGCAATGTTCTGTTCATTCATCAACTGAAACCAGCACAGACTAAGAGATCGATTTTTGGGGTTTAAGTTCATAAAAAGGATTTTCATTAAAATCAAGATTTTTTTTTTTTCACCCAGCCCAAATATATTTTAGGGGCTTCTGCCCCAGTGACAAGCTGGTGTAAACCCTAAAGCTTATTTTAATATATTAAAGCAATTTTTTCCGCATTTTTTATAAGTGGGTGCATGACACCACTAATAAGGGCCGAGATGTTTTGCTCCCAAACAATCCTTGCTACCAAAACACACACGCCCATCTTAGGCTTTTGGTTGGTTGAGATCTCAAGTAGCTCTTAAACTACTCGACAGCTGGTCAAACAAGCTTAATAGAGCAGTAGCTAGTCTGGAGTAGACCCTAAGCCCATTAACTCTTCTCCAGGCCCTCTAGGCTGCTCATTGGTCAGTCAGGGATCAGTCTGCTTCTGTTTTGATGCTAACATGACCTAACGTTAAGGTTGAGTGCATGTGTGTTGGAAACAGGGAGAAGTACCTAGAAATCGTAACTACAGATTGACGCAATGCCACTGCTGAAAACAGACAGGGGGTGCTGCTCTGTGTTAACCCTCTTGCCAAGTGCTTGTTCGCTCAGTTTGTGTTTTCGATGTTATATTTTGTGCCCTTGCGAGGTGGCCTGGTGGGAGGGGCATTGGGAGTTTGCATGAGTTTAATTTGTCACGTATACTTGGTCTTGGCTCGGAATCTACTGTAGCGCTTATTTTTTTTAATGTCACACTGTTGACATCTCATTACAAACTCTGTGCCTATACAAATCCCGTACATGGACATTGCTGACATACATCGCGCAGTGTGTGTCAGCGGTTGATTGAGTGCCGTCTTCTTACGGATTGAGGATGAGACTCTTGTGTTTTCTCTCTCATACAGGCCACCTCAGAGTCAGTGGGATAGTGTGTCATCAAACTCTGCCAACAGATCAATAATATCAGGGTCCATAGGATTCATCAGCATATTTAACCCTGCTCCAAAAACTCTTTTCATTCGTCTTTTGGTTGTGTAGAGATTGAACAGATGTGTTGTAGAAGCAGCAGAGGTGGAAAAAGTACACAACTATGTTACTTGAGTAAAAGTACTACTGGTCAAATATAACTGCGTTACAAGTAAAAGTTGTAAAAACAGATTTTTACTCTAGTAAAAGTACAGAAGTATTTGTTTTCAAAACTACTTAAGTATCAAAGTAAATTTCCTTTTTTATGCCAATGCATTATTTTATTATTGTTGTATAAATGCACACTGTCATCATGGTTTAAGCCAGTCAATGAAGCTCCATCTGACATACTACCATACGACTAACTTAAACTAATTTAAATACTGCTGTCACTTTAAGGCCAAATGCACGGATCCAATACACTGATACACATCTGATATTCTCCCAACTTTACTCTTCTCTTTCTCCCAGACGTTTATATTTTTAATATTTTATAAGACATGCATCAAATGTATGCCAACTAAACTAATCTTTTTTTCTTTCTTTTTTTACTGAAATATACTTTCAAAGTATGGCTATGGGTGCACACACTTGTGCCTAAGAACCGCCGTCTTCCATTTTGCTATGAACTGATCAGTGTTCAAAAAATGTTGGGAAAATGTATATAACCCTATAAGAGAGATTACTGATAGACTGTCTGCAACAACAACAACAACAATAAAAACTTTTTAAAAAGGAAAAAAATCCACCGACTTTCAGAGCTGCTACAGAAACGACTTTCGACCTTGATAGAAATGTAGTGGAGTAAAAAGTACGATATTTGTCTTTCAAAGGTAGTGAAGTAAAAGTCATAAGTTTCCAGAAAAAATAATACTCAAAAAGTGTACTTAAGTACAGTACTCAAGTAAATGTACTTAGTTACTGTCCACCTCTGAGAAGCAGGTCATGTTGTTACATTATATATAGGATATTAAGTTGCCATTATTTACACAAATATTAATAATGGGGAAAAAGTTATTGGATAAACTGCTTTTAAATAGCCTATTGGATTTAAACTAAATGTAAATATTTATAATTTATATTCTTACCTCAGCTGACCTTTGTGATTTGATACATTCAACCCCCATGTGATTTTGTTTGTGTTATATATTAATATATTTTTATAGTATGTATTATTATTATAGGTTTTTATAAAATTTCAATTTTTAAAATTGAATAAAATGTTTAGTAAATAATAATGTACTTTATTGAAAAGTGTTTTTGAAATAATTCATATTCACAAGGCTGTATTTATTTGTTTAGAAATACCAAAAGCGGTAATATTGTAAAATTGTATTACAATTTGAAATCACTATTTTCTATGTTTATACACACACACACACACACACACACACACACACACACACACATACACTCGCGCACACATACACATACACTCGCGCACACACACACACACACGAAACAGAAATAATTATTTTATGATCAATGTTGAAATCAGTGGTTCTGCTTAATTTATTAAGTCTTTACTGTTACTTTTGATCAATTTAATATATCCATACTGAATAAAGTATTAATTTCTGTAAAAAAATCTTGCTCATCCTAAGCTTTTGAACAGTAATTTTTTATGATATGAAAATAAGCTTGTTTACTTTTTCTTTTAATAGCATACTCGCTGACGTATGATGTGTTTATACAGAGCAAACAGGGCAATACATCTGCCCTGTGTGAGTCTTTCCATGTGTGAAAGAGAACTAAAGAGCACGAGTCTGAAGGGCAACAGCAGCCCTCATTCTGTCGGCCCTCTCACATCTGGATTCAATAGATGCTGTTTGGACGTCCGAGGGAGGAGCAAGTATAAATAGAGCAACTGCCGTAACCAAACTAACCCTCTCGGCTCCTCCCTCACGCTGGGCCAGTGTTGCCCCTACACCACACTAATGTCCTCCCAGCATTCCTTCAGCGTCTCACAGCCAAACAGACAATTATGCTGCTGCTCCTGGCCACTTATAAACAGCGAGAGAAGCTTGTCTAGTTGAATGAATGGCTTGGATTAGATGACAATGCTGATGGATGAGTATGAGAATTATGTTTGGTCTTGTCAGTTGGGTTGGTTTGTTGATTATAGCACAAAACCATTTCAAAATCATAATTTTTTTTGAATATACAAGCAAACACTTTGGAGAGGGAAAA